>NC_056751.1:588109392-588201892 GCF_019279795.1 Protopterus annectens
GTAGCATTTTATTCCTCTAGCTGAGAGCTTTCATATGAGGCTAAGGAGTTCTGTCTGTGTTACTTGGTTATTGGGATATTTAGAAAAATGTGAAAATTATATCTATGTAAATTAATGTAATAAAAACAACAGTTAGTATATCTTTACCTGCACTAGACAGAGGTCAAATAAAAGCATTTGAGTTGCCATTTTGTAAGTTTTAAGATGAAATATTTAAAAGCCTTGTACATAGCACAGTTTTGGAATTACTGATGCAAATATGAACAAACAATATTTGATGCCTAGAGACATCAATAGAAGATGCACCGGGAGGTGTCACTCGGGTGTAATGAGTTAAGCACATCATTTTTCTTACATCTGTATCCTAACTACCTTATTTTTTTTCTTCTTGATTGAGAGCATAACATCATTACAGTGGATTATTTCTCATTCTCCATGAATAAACCCATTCCATAAAGGTTCCAGTTCAAGGACCAATGGGTCAATAGGATATGACCCATCTTCCTGAAGGTTACAACCAACATAAGTGAAAACAAAACTAAAACGTTCCCATCCATTGTTTTTGTAGAACTTAAGAGAGAATGAGAATGATTCCTACTAGTACTTATTCAAGGTATTCAGAAACACTTTTAAAGCATTTTATAAATACTCCTTAAATATGGGGCACACTCCTATGTATCTTGTGCATCTTGGTGCCTTCTGTATTTCTCAACTCCACAGAATATTCTTAGTGATGTCATGAGGAAATGCTCATCCTTTAACAATACTCTTAAGTGTAAAGAAATAATGACTAACTTTGATGACTACAGCTTCTTTAAAATGAATTACACAAATCCATTCAGTCATTTACAAGAAAGTCATGTATTTATTGAGACACTCCTTCTCTTTGTTCAGCATATGTTGTCATTAATGCCCTCCAGTTTCAGTAATGTCTTCAGTTTTCTTCATAACAAAAGGAAGTTTTAATTCCTCACTATATGATTTACACTGTAATGTAGTGTTAAGTGTATTATGTCTTAGGCATATTATTTCCTCCACATTTTCCATCACAGCATGCACCACGGAAATACATGTCATAAATCTAGCAAACCTTTCTTTGTAAATAATTGAAATGGAAGTTCAGAAAAGGATGATCTGCTGGCACAGATACATGGGATTTATTCGACTCACTGGCATGACAAGATTATGTAGGACCCTACTCATCAGGAAACTGGAGGGGGGGGAGGAACAGTGATTCCACTACATTCATCTTGAGGGTAGTGGTTTGGCTGTGAGATGGTGTGGTGCTCTGAAACAGTTTAGAGACTAAGCAGATCCCTGTAGCACTAATGAAGTAAGACGTGAACAGATGTCACGGTGCTCTAATTCATATATATCATGTTCAACATGTGAGCTACAATTGGAGAAAATCTAATGGCTGTGCCACGGAAGATGATGTGCCCTCCCAGAAAACCTGGATCTTTAAAGTTCTAGTATCTTGCAGTTAGTCTTACTGCTGTACACTTACTACCCAATCACAAGAAGAAGGTGTTGACTCCTGGAATGGGACATAAATGTCACAGTCAAATGTGGACAGATGCGGCAGCAAGGAAGTAAATTCCAGAAATTATCCTTCATTCAATATAAACTAGACGGATGGCAGATAGTGGATACTTTTAATGCATTTTGTTTCTTCTAGTCCTGCTGAACACTGAATCTCTGCCGTGGCCAGTGTGTGTGTGTGTGTGTGTGTGTGTGTGTGTGTGTGTGTGTGTGTGTGTGTGTGCACTTAGTTTACCAGGTTACTCCCAATAGCCAATAGTCTCTTTTTAGACGTGACACAAGGTGGTATTCATACTGACTACAGAAAATTTGGAGAGGGCACCAGGAACCTCCCCCCTACTGTTTTCGATAAGTGCCTTGAGATCTTTTACATCAACATGAGCTACCACCAGCTCAGGCAGACAAAGCCTTTGTTTAATGTCTCTTCTGACCGAAGGCACACTCAGGAGTGAAGCACCCCTCTTATGCTGCAATCCATTATATGTAATGGTAAATTAATCCATCTAAATGGTGTTGGATTAGAACCCCAAACCTTTTACAATAAAGGCAGGTGTGCTACCTGTTGGGCTACTGAGTCTATATAATGGCAAAGTTTATGAGATTTTAAGCCAAAAAATATCTCCTGCAATTCCTTTAATGGTTGCATACAACAAATATTTTATATCTAAAACACTTTAATATTATACTGACCAATATAATCAAGTCAAATTCTGCAAGAGTAAGCTTTTAATTTGACAGAAAAATGAAGTCAAGTCCTTGGCACTGATTGTGGGCATGGATTGTCCTGCATAATTTCTCATTTCTGTAAAAAATCTTCTACTGTGGGTACCTGGAAAGGCTGTAACTCTAACTTATTCTCCTTGTGGGATATGACCATGGCTGCCATGTGGACATCATTCAGGCAGTCATTGGAGAGGTCTTATTTTAATCCTTTCCATTCCCTGTACAAGCATGAATAACATAACCCAAGGGGCAGGCATATTATGAAATGGCATGAAGGCTTGTCACCCGCCTCACTGAATGGTGCTACCTCCAGTGTCCTTAACCACTGGAAGGTAGATACCTCCATCCCATCCTAATTCTCCACTATGGATTGTAGGTGGATTGTATGTCTAGGGGTACAACCCCCAAACTTTATCCGGGACACAGGTGAGTAAGCTCCACCTCATTATTTGTTTTCTTCCCCAGCTGCCTCCAACTGCGTCTGCAGCACTAATCAAATGAGGGCCAACATCAGCCATAATTAGGGCTTTATCCATTTATGCTCAGACCCAGCCAATGAGTGGACCTCCAACTGCATCTGGGGCACTAATCAAATGAGGGCCAACATCAGTCATAATTAGGGCTTTACCCATTTATGCTCAGACCCAGCCAATGAGTGGACCTCCAACTGCATCTGGGGCACTAATCAAATGAGGGCCAACATCAGTCATAATTAGGGCTTTACCCATTTATGCTCAGATGCAGCCAATGAGTGGACCTCCAACTGCATCTGGGGCACTAATCAAATGAGGGCCACCTTCAGCCATAATTAGGGCTTTATCCATTTATGCTCAGATCCAGCCAATGAGTGGACCTCCAACTGCATCTGGGGCACTAATCAAATGAGGGCCAACATCAGTCATAATTAGGGCTTTACCCATTTATGCACAGACCCAGCCAATGAGTGGTGTATTGATAGATTAAAAACAAAACTAAAATGCTGGCCTGTTGCAGCTACACTTGACAATGATTGTGAACATATTCAAAAATAAAACAAATGGATAGCTAAATCTTAGGAAACAAGCTTGCCTTATTAGATTATTCATGTAAATATTTTACCTTTCTAATTCACAGACATTATTTGACACCTGGGAGAATCACTTGAATTATTTATATAAGCAAATGACACACAGAGCTTTACTCAAATGCTTAACTATATAAATATCCATGGAACAAATGCCAGAGTGGCAGTTATTGATGTCATGATTCTAAAATTAACGCAGTTTAATGTTTTAGAAACTTCTTTTGAGAATACCTTTAAAATAAAATGCTTCATTCAACCCATGGCAGTGACAATTTAATGGATTGCTTTGCTGAACGTTTTTGTTTAACCTGAACTTGTTAGATGAACTGTCAGTATAATATTAGTAAAAGTGTTGCATGTAAGTTGTCTGTTACTCTTATGTAATGCTATAGGATCATATAATACCCTGAGACTTAAACCACAAATATCCTATTTATGGAATCAAATCTTTACATGGAGGTAGCTTTTCTATAAAATAGTCCCACAAATACCAGAACCAGTGATCTAAATTTTCATCAGCAAATAAATAAAGAAAGTCAGACTGATACGTACATTTCACATCACATTCCCCACCTTTGGAAGAGACCCCAGCTGAAAATCAAGCAGTGCGATATGTCATCTCCCTTCAAATGTTAACTGGATACAAGTACGGTATTCGCAAACTCACCCCTGGCATAACTGCCTCACACCTCCTTGGACAGGAGGTAACATCAAAAGATAGGTACTGGCAAGGTGGAAGTGGTCACATGATTACATTTTCATCTGATTACTGTGGTCATATGAAATAATGTTTAATTATTCAATTTTGATTTTCATTCTATAAACCGAATAATAATATTAGCTGTAACATTTTGCTTGCTTGTGCCATTTGTCTATTAAGGCAAAACCCAAACTGGAAAGGGCATAATAAGAAGCCAATATGAGATATAGTTTTTGTGTTTGCCAGTTTAGCAATCAGTAGTTTTATAGTGTCAGCATTTAGATATGGTATCTGTCTGTAATCCATGGTAGGGCTAACCCCCCAGCGGAGTAATCTTTGCCTCTAGATGATTGTTACTTTTGAAGTGATACCCCAATCCTATGTGCAAAATGGAAAAAAAGGGGTCGTGGATGGATCAGTCTGTAATGTCAGTCAGCTAATCTTCCTTTCCATCTTTCTTAAGTAGAACTGTAGTAACATTTTGCATGGATTCAAGAATATTCCTTTGTGGAAATTACTGTCAATCCTCTAACAGTATGGGTTCAAGAAACTAAACATGTACAGAACTCCACTGCTAATTGACATGGCCTGGCTTTGGGGATTTCCCACCCCTAATCTGAGTTACTGTAGCATGAATATTGTCAGCTGTTATATCTAGCTTCATAAATTTGACTAATTCTTTTGATTACTTTTACTTAAGCAGTCCAATATTTTCTATTTTGCAAACAAATAATCTTATTATATAGTACAAATGTCTCCAAGTAATCAGCTACTCTTCATCTCTCAAATGTCTGATATAATTTCTTATTTTTCCTCTTAGAGTGCATTTCTAAAACTTTACAAGATGTACCATAGTCCTTGTTTGCATTTCAATACACTTCTATTGTCTAGTTTAGTTTGTTTCTTCTTTTGAGAACTAGCTTACAGCAGCCTATAGCCTTAGGGGGGTGTTTACTACCGCATACAGGCACTTAGGGTTGCCAGGTTTCTTTGCGGCTAAAACTGGACTAAAGTCACGCCCCTCGCATCACACATAACTCCACCCATTCCCACCCCCTCTCCCACCCATGCCCCACCTATTTTGTGACATCACAGTTACATCAGCTGATGGGACCACCCACTTTGATGACTTAAGGGCGGCACTCATTGCACTGCTAGGCTGCTGCAGATGTAAGTACCAGTATTGATGAAAAGTGTCAATATGGTGCATTTTTCTCCAGTTATTTATTTTCTATGTTCCTAAACCTAATTATGGATGATCCATGGAGATAAAGGTCAAGAGCTAGCAGCCTGTGCACATGGTGGTAAATCTGATTAAAAAATCAAAAAAATGTAAGCAGTTATCTTTGCTATTAAAAATTGTAAGTTTTGATTTACCCCATAAGATCGTTTAAGTCAATAACATCACTTTACTGCTCATCGAAATGATGATCTTAACATTCCCTTGCATTTTGAAAGTTCTGTCAAATACTGTTTGTACTGGTACTCAGTTGTTAAGATGTAACATATTTTCCGTTTTGTACGAAGTTTCAGTCCTTGGCTGCACCTGTATTGGGTGGGGGTCAATTGAGCTAAGTGTTACTGCCCCTAGTGTGATATTTCAGATGCTAGTACTTAAGATCTTGTACTGGGTTCGACTGACCTCCCACTCTTTTTCTTTACATGTCACATATGCAAAAAATGGGATAAAGGGGTTGTGGATGAATGGATTTCTAACAGGTGACATGTTTTATGTTACTTTCAAAGTATACGTCATAATCTCAGAAAAGCACACATACTTTAAAGAGTTTCATTATGTTTTTCTATATCTTAAAACAGGTAACTTCCTACAACAATGCGCTCTAATACAAGTATACAAAGATGCAGACTGGACCGCCGCTATGCAGTTGTAAAATGGCAATAAGACTGAATGAAAGATGACTAAAGCCTCTAGATCTAAGAAAGATGAAAGAAATCACATGCAGCTAGCACACTTGCCATTTTCTGAACATGGCAAAGAGGTAGTTTTATTTTTTAATGTGGTCCCTTGCGACAGAATCAAGTAAAAGTGAAACAATGTTGGGTAACTGCAAGTGCCCAAAAAGCAAGATGCACAATTTGTTTCATGGAATACGGTTGAACATAGTAGATGAGGATAATACAAATCAGGGCGTGTTAATTGCTAGCAGTATTACACTGCATGGTGAAGTTCTAAAATCAGTCTGAGTGTACTACAATGCAACACTGGGCAATGTTGGCAGAGTGCTTAAGCATTTTAAATCTTGCTATAAGATTTCTTTTGTCACTGCTTGGTTGTTGGTAGGATAATGATAGCTAAAAATACGTTTTCTGCCTTCCAGTGATATCTCTACAATGAAAATAAAATTTGTCCATTTGTATTACATCACTGCCACTTAAGTTAATGTATGTACTGTCTAAACTATGTAGCTACCAGGAATACTGAAGTTAAAAGCATTTCATTGTTGTGTAGTAGCTAGTAGTGTATCGTACCGCTCCCGTTCGAGCTGGATACATTTACTTTCTCCTCTGGCGGCACAAAAAAAAACCCGGACTTCATGAGTTTAAATTTTTTAACTGGACAATTTGTCTGAAAAATGGACAGTTCGGTCAAAAACCGGACAGCTGGCAACCCTACAGGCACTTAATAGATAACTTAAATTTCTGTTGTAAAGTTAGCTGTTTCCTTACTGTGTGTCCCCTTCAGTAAAACATATTGTTGTCATGGTACCCCAATTGACTTTGATTTCCCTCCAGAATTGTTGTAATGTCTCCTTTGTCAGACATGCAATGGCACCAGTAACTTTATCAGATTGGTCCATTCATTCCACCGGAGGCAAGAACAGTCATTCCAGGACTAGGCAAGAATCCTTTATGATTTAGACGCATGATTTTCTTACTTAAAAGCATTTTGGGCATTCAGATTGTGTCAAATGTTTGGACAGGTATATGCCGAAGTAGGCTTAATACTCAGTGGTCGGCCTACTGAGTGTGGAATACAGTGAAGTGATCACACCTCTGGACCTGGACACCATACCTTTAGTAATAAGCTGAACAATGAAAAAGGACATTCTTACAACAGTGGGTAAGTGGTGATCAAAGGACAGGTTGCTGTCTACATAGCTTCCTTGGTCCCTAACTACTGGAGGGATTTTCAGGGATGTGTGTTGTCAATGTCATAAGTTACAAAGGAGATCTTGTTGGATAAAGGATACTACTATACATTTCTTAGCATTTAGTTTTGGTCCATGGTTTTGATACCAGTTGTTAGTTTGGGACAAGTTCTCTTGGAGGAACTTGTTGTCCTCTGGGGAGAGTATGATGGCACTGAGTTTACAATAATCTGGAATAACAGTAATCTACATACACCTAATAGTAGCTTTGACCTCCAGGAAGAAAATGCCAAAGAAAAACAGCCCAAGGACCGAACTTTGGGGTACACTGCTAGTGACAGGTCTTTTGGAGGAGGTAGGGTAGTTCACCCTAAGTTCGTGGGTTCTATTTGTGAGCCAGTTTGCTATCCACTGAGTTATACATGGGTTAACATTAAGCTAGAATACTACATTTATGATACCCGAGTGTGGGATGGATTGAGTGTTGCTATGAAGTCTAGATATGTGATGTGTACTGATCTGACCTCATCCATTGCATCAGTAATCTTCTAGCAGAAGTCAATCAGGCTAAGTAGGCTGGCTCTGCCTGTGACAAATCCATTATGGCTTGGGTCAAGAGTTGGTAGGTTACCTGTGTCATTATTTATTAATTCCATAATGAGGCTGGTCAGACTTATGGGTCTATAATTTCCTGGGTTTATTGATGCCCCACATTTGTGGAAGGGGATGACAGTTGCTGTCCTCTATTTATCTGATGCAAAGCTTGTTTGGAGACTGATGTTGAATATCTGTGCAGGAAGTTTTACAGGTCTTGTTTCAGGGAGGCTAGTAAGCCACCCAAGCAGCATTCTTGGCTTTGGATAGTTCCTTCAGGACTTGATCATAGGAGAGTTGAGGGAGAAGTGTAGATGCAGCTAAGAGATCAGGGAATGTAGAAGGGGATGGAGAGTGAAGTTAGAGCTTATTTTATCTGCATATAGATCAGCTATGTCTTCTGGGTCTGACTCACAAGTCTTTTGGCTTTTCCCGGTTAGGGGTCGCCACAGCAGAACTCCGGTCTGCTCATGATTGGCAGTGGATTTTTACTGTGCCAAGTTGCCAGCCCGATGCCCAACCTTCAAAGAAGGCCTGCCCATTCATGCTCACACCTACCTGGATGTCTTTAGCATCACTCGACTGTGGGGAGGACATGCAGACTCCACACAGAAGGTGCTCCAGCCGAGAATCGAACGGGAGAACCTCTTGCTGTGAGGTGACAATGCTAACCACTGCACCACCGCGGCCTTCTGACTATGCAATATAATTTACAATTAGCTTTAGGAAAAAAAACTCTAAATACTACTTTTTATTTTTTTACAGAATGATACCACAGTATAAGGACAAAATGATTGACTTCAACAATTGGCTAACCTTCTGGTGTCATTCAAAGGGGATCCAGTATCTGTCTGCCTGGGACAACATAATCGATAGACCACAATGCTTTGCCAGAGATGCTCTACACCAGTCACCCCTGGGATTCAGGTTACTGGCTAAGGCTCTTGCCACTTCTATAGTGCCTTTTTTAGGCAAAATTCAAAGGACAAAACCACCACCGTAACAGGTACAAGCATGCAAAATCTGAAGGTAATGCTACTCAATGCTCGAAGTCTAAACCTCAAAATGCACTCTCTCTCGAGGCACTCCTAAAAACATCGATATCTGTGCAGTAACTGAGACCTGGTTCAAGGCTCCAGAGGGTACCCCTGCGATACCAGGCTACAACTCTTACCACACTTTTCGGCCCCCAAACCAGGACCGAAACACTAAAGGTGGAGGAGTGTTCATATTCACCAAGGATATTCACACCACCAGGCTAGTTTTCCCAACACAATGCATCTGAAATTCTCCAAGTGCAACTAACACTAGGTAAGACTGCAATCCAAATTGTAGCTTGCTACAGATCCCCCACCATGCCCAAGATTCTCACTACACCTTTCTAAACATACTGGAAAATATTAAGATACAACCAAACACTGTAATACTGGGTGATTTCAACTACCCTGCCATTAACTGGGAAAACTACTTGTGTACCAACACCTTTCCCCAACAGTTCTTGGAATTCATAACTTCCAATGCCCTGGATCAACTAATCCATAGTCCCACCAGGGGCTCTAATATCCTAGACCTGGTCATTACCAACATGGGAAATCAGTGCTCCACACCTATGGTCACCCCTTTGTTGGTCAGGTTTGACCATAAGCTAATCACCCTTGACATCCAAATCCCCCACCCCCAACCCCAGTAAGGAAACCTCTGTAAAGAAAACTTCTCCAAAGCCAACTTCATGCTTCTCACGTCAGAAGTGACAAACTTCATGACACCCATGCAGACAGGAACTGAACTTTGGACTGCTGAATCCTACACTAAGGCACTGTATGAGCACATCCACTCATGCATGAATTGTGCTATCCCAAACAGAACCAAGATGCTCTCCTCCAAAAAAAGGAAGCCAATCTGGTGGTCCCCTACCATAAACAAACTTTACAACAAAAGGAAGAAACTGTTGTGGAAAAGAAGAAAATCCCAGGATGCAAAAAACTCCCTTACTAGCCTCAGTAAGAAGCTGAGATCCCCTCATAAAATCCTCCAAAGCCAGTTACGAAAATAAAATTGCCAAAGATTCCAAAGACAACCACAAGGCATTCTATAGCTATATCAAGAATCTAAATAGCAATGCTCAGATCTGCTCTGAGCTACAACAGAATGGCATTAAATATACTGATCCCAAAGAGATTGTCAATATCCTGGCAGATTGATTCAGTGCCAACTTCACCCCCCTCTGACCCCCTAAAGGGCCCATCTCAATACCGAAAGATTGCCAAATTCCAGTAATAATGACCACACAGGTAAAAACCGCACTCTCCAAAGCTAAGAATACAGCATCCATGGGACCAGACGACATCCCAGGCTGTGTAGTACATGAACTACAAAATGAACTGGCACCTCACCTAAGTGTCATGTTTAATCATAGCCTCACCTCAGGCTTCGTGCCCACTGAGTGGTGCACAGCTACAGTTATCCCACTCCACAAGGGGGGTTCCACCTTGGATCCTGATAACTACAGCCCCATCAGTCTGACGAGCCTGATCTGCAAGGCCATGGAATGTATTATCATGGAACTTATAAACAAAGACATTGGCAACCTTCAAACACTGGACCCCCCCCCCTCCCCAAGTTTGGGGTTGTGAAGGGCCGATCTTGTCTCCTGAACCTGATTGACTTTTTTGAATCAGTCTCCAGAGCTGTGGATGAGGGTAAGGTGGTCCACACAGCCTATCTGGACCTTGCCAAGACCTTTGACACCATTCCCCACTCTGGAATCATAGATAAACTTACTAAGCTGGGCATTAATCCCTATGTCACTCGATGGGTTGCCTACTGGCTCACTGACAGAACCCACACTGTAGAAGTAGCCGATTCTAAATCCAGCTCTAGACAAGTGACACATGGAGTACCTCAGGGTTCAGTCTGTGGACTGCTCTTGTTTGGCATCTACTTCTCTGAAGTACAGACCAACACTAAGGGACTCTGGCTAGCAAAGTTCGCAGATGACTGCAAACTGGGATCCATTATTGAATCCCCAAATGATTTGGATATTCTACAAAAGGGCCTTACAGAAACAGATGCTTGGTGCCAGAGCCATGGGCTCAAGCTCAATGCCAAGAAATGTATAATTATCCCCTTTGGGAAAAAAAATGTACCCATGAATTACCACATAGGTGGCAGTACACTAAACACTGAAAGTGTGATAAGAGACTTAGGATCACAGGTGGGCAGTGGTCTCACCTTCGATAACCACATTGCCACAACAGTCAGGAAATCCTTCTATGTGGCACACCTCATCACTAAGGGCTTTTCATCCAGAAAAAAGGAGGTCATTGTCCCACTGTACTCATCCCTCATTAGACCCATTATAGAATACAATGCCCCATTTGGTATGTACTTCTCAAGACATCTGTAACAACTGGAAAGGCTGCAGAAATACCTCACTAAAAGAATCACAGGTCTAAAGCAGATGCCCTGTGCTGACCATCTAAAAAAACTCCAGCTATACTCTGTCCCATATCGTCTACTCAGAGGTGATCTCAGCTTAACATACAAGGCCATGTCAAACCCAGAGCTGTTGGACATGCTCCAATTAAAGAAATCCCAATCCCTCAGAGCCACATGCTCCAGGGATCTAAACCTTGTCATCACAATGAACAAAACATGCTGGAGGGATAGGTTCCTGACCCAGAGACTCCCCAGCCTCTGGAATAGACTGCCCATACATGTCAAGCAGAGTGCCTCTTTGGCCCTCTTCAAAAGGAACCTTGACGATTGGATGGGATTTAGGAAATTCACCCCGGGGATCACATCAGTTGCCCTGCTAGACAGGGGTCCAGGGAAGTAAATATTGTGGGAAGAATTAGCCACGGAATTGTTATGGCTAGGCTTGTATAGGCCCTAGGGCTGATAGCCTAGTACCAGCCTATGAACCTACTATAGTTAACCATGATGTGCTAAGGTATATTGTTAATGGTAAGTTGTAAGTGGAGGAGCTCCACTTTATCTTGTTTAACTAGTCTGGAGGTGAAGAATTTTGTACAAATTTGGAAACACTGCTGCCTTAGTGCCTTTATCTAGTACACTGGGCCTGAATGTTTAGTACGCATTGA
Source organism: Protopterus annectens (assembly GCF_019279795.1). Classification (NCBI taxonomy): domain Eukaryota; kingdom Metazoa; phylum Chordata; order Ceratodontiformes; family Protopteridae; genus Protopterus; species Protopterus annectens. Next base: position 588,121,228 of record NC_056751.1, read on the forward strand.
AATCTTGCACAGATTGGGTGATCTTAATTATCCTGAACAAGCTCTCCATAACAATACTAATACTGATGTTTTCAAAGATAATGAGTCCTTGTAGGTTGTGGAGTTTTTTTTGTTACGGGTCCTAGTATTGAGTAGCAATACCTTTTTGATATCTGGATTCGGCTTAAATATGTTGGATGCTTTTGAGAACTGACATTGCCTAAAAAAGGTACTGTGGAGGTGGATAAGGTTCTAGCCAAAACATACGAAAGCCATGGGGGGGATAGGTGTAGGCCTTCCCTGGCAAAGCAGTTAGGACTGTCTACCATCTTTCCTCCCAGGGTGATATATATTGGACCCCCTTTGAATGACACAAAAATGTAAGTCATTTGCTGAAGTCAATAATCTTCTGTTTGTCTTGCAGGATCATTCTTGGTGATTGTAGAATGCTGCTCAAGGCTAGGTTCAGATCTACCTCAGATACATATTCTGGGAGCTCCACCATGTCTATCTTCATATAGTGTAGGAAGGTACATCTCAAGTCATATGTACTTTGACTATGTCATATGTGTACATGTGGTGCAAAGACTTGAGTGCTTCCATGATGTGGCAAATACTGGCACCTGACAGGCAACCGAATGTGATCCTCTCCTTGCACAGCCAGGTGAAAGGTGTATCTGTGTATCTCACAATGGAGTCACCTATGACTAGGGTGTTGAATTTTATGGAGGCTTGCCTTAAGGGCTTTTGAACTGAGACACTGACTCTAAGATGTATACTTCAAGGTAGGTGCTGGCTATGTTGTGTATTTGTGAGATTTCTGAGGGTACTTATTTCTTAGGTAACATTTAGGAAGCCTTTGTGGTTTAGGTAGGCTGCTTTTAAGTGCCTCAGCATATGTAGGTCTATCAGTTTGGTCTGATCTGTGTGTGATGGGCTTAGTGTGGAGTTGTATACCACTGATAACCTGCTTGCTATTTGTGGTTTCTTTGTTTGAGTGTTTTACCACCAAGAGCCTTAAATAACTGCGTTTCTCACTCATCTTGTCAATCTGCTTAAGTAGTAGGTGGTTAATAGTAAGCATGATACACCTGCTATATTGTCTCAGGATTTCCATTTCAAATGAGCTGGTTATAGAGACAGTTGGAAAGTGCAGATCCATGGTTCCGCCTGCTTACTAATGTGAGCTGAAGGGGGAGTAGCACCCATGAGGTTTAAGGTTGAATAATGGAGGTGCAAACTGTCTGGTAGTGGAGATAGTGCCTGTATCAACACAGCTGCATTCAGAGATCAAAGATCAAAGGTCAAAGATCCTTAGCTCCTTCTCTCTCCAGAAGCAATAGAGCAGCACGTATCCCAAGCTACTTCCTGAGAAGTAGTATTAACCCAGATGTTTCTCAGTTCAGTACAATTGGTATAGTAATCTCTTGCTAGATACCCTTAATAGAAAGTACAGCAGCTGGATGCAACAGACAACCAAGTACACAAAGATTCTGAAGATGTTCTCACAAAAACTGCAACCAGACAATTTGGTGAAGTCCCATACACATTGTCCAGTCAGATGTCAGCAGGAATCAATGCCCCTGTGCTCCTTTTCTCACTAGAAACAAAGCATTCATGTTAATTCCAAGCAACCTCCTAAAAAGCAATTGTCAGTGTTTTCAGTGATTAGTAATCTCTAAAAATGCTAAGTAATGTCCCTCTGTCCCTTCTCACACTAGGATCAAAACAGAAGCACTAACCCAAAGCTGATTCCTAACAAGCAATTCCGAGGCTCTCCGGTGATTGTTAATTTCATTCCAAACGTTACAGATTTTAAAAGTAAAATAGATAAAAGAGTTTAATACTTTGAATATTGCAATGTGCACTAGGTGAGAGAGAGATAATATGAAACAAAGGCTAATTTAAGCGTTGGGAGTCTAAGTGTAGAGTGTTTGAGGAGGCACCTGCTACTAGCACTTTATCGGTTCTGTCCTTTAGCTGGTTTGCTATCCATCTTACCACATAGAGATCTATTTGTAATGTGTTTATCTATGCTAGTATGCAGAATGGTATCAAAGGCATTGGTCAGACTGAGGTATGTATGCTGTTTGTACAGAATGGCCACTATCAACAGTTTGTGTTCCTCTTTCAAAGAAGTTAATCACATTCGTTAGACAGGATCTACCCTTAACAAAGCCACACTGCTGTGGGCGTAGCCTGATGAGATTTTTAATGTTATTGCTAATTAGGTCAGTGATAAAATGCTTCATGGTTTTGCATATGAGGCTCATTAGGCTGATAGTCCTGTAATTCTCAAGAGTCAGTAATGGGGCCACCCTTGTGGAATGGCATCCCAACTGCCATGAGCCAAACTTCAGGAATGAAGCCAGTGGCTAAACTCACGTTAAATAGTTTACAGAGGGTTTCAGCCAGGGCTTACTTGATACTGTTTATTAAGCAGGTATATTATCAGGTCTCATGCAAAAAGTATTTTTGTTCTTGGAAATCACCTTAGGTACATGATCTTTGGTGATTATGGGAGAGTCTGAAGGCTTCCAGGACATGTGGGTTTTAAATAGTCATTTCTGGGGTGAATTTGGCAATGTACACTGGCTCAGAGTAGGTGCTGTCATCTTGAATAAGTTCTAAGCAATATTAGGTGTTATTTCTTAGCTTCCTGTGTGAGTAAAGAAAGATTTATAGTTGTCCTTAGCTTCAGATGCCAACCTCAGTTAATGCATTGCCTTAGTAGTCCTAACAGTTGTTTTTAAGTTGTTAGTCAATTTTCGGTTATCTTTGATTTGAGGTGTCCTTAGATATGTTGTATACTTTAAGCAGTTTTTTTTTTCTTTTATTGCATAGTTTATTTCCATTGATGGGCCACCGGGGTTGTTTGTCTTTAAACTTCCCATTATATTTAGATCAGGTAGGTGCTGTAAATTCTATACATTTATCAAAGTGAGCAAACTTAACAAAGGAAGCATATACCAGCAGAATATACATGAAGACACTATATTTGTAAGCACCAGGTCAAGTGTATTTGACCCTCTAGAAATGTTGTTATTAACCTGTTCCAGGAAGCTTTTGTTTATAAAATGTAAAAACTTTTCAGTGTATCCTACATTTGACTTATAAGTGCTCTCACGTATTGATGACTCCCAAAACAATTGGAGTTTTTGTTTATAGAGAGTTCATTGATTACATCTAGGATCTTTATGTGAATTTCAGGGGACATACAGGGCCCCCCTTAACAGGCTATAAACAAAGTGTTGGTTTTGTTTAGTGTGATTTGGAGCTCAATGTGCACTGCTGTGGATCCCTGGGGATCTGCTTGGAGGTGATATGGTCCCTACCAAATATGGAGACTCCATCACAGCTGGCATTGGGTCTGAAAGCATTGTAGGTGCAAAACCCAGGTTTGCAGGGAGAGCTTTCTGAGCATTTAAATCAAGTTTCAGTAGTAACACAGACATGGACACACTCCAAATATAGGATAGCCTCAAGGTCAGGCTTTTGTTGTTGAGACTTCTGACATTAAGCAGCGGTATCTTAAGGTGATCCTGCTCTGGATTTCATATTTTAGTTATGTTGGGGACTGCCTAAAAATAGCACAATCAAGTCAGCAAAGGCTTTAGCTAGTATATGGAAGCTTTAAAATGATGAGTGAAGACCATCCTTGGCAAAGCAAGTAGGACTACTGAGCATTTTTTCCCATGCTGACTCATAATGGATCCCCTTGGAATGACACCAGCTATTTTACCAATTGTTGAAGCTAATTTTGTTTGTTTGTACCTATGCATTGCTCTGTGAAGATGAAGGATTTCACTCAGTGTCTTACCTGCACATGTGACCTGTATAGAAAGTTCCAGTATGTCTCTCCGCATATCCCTCAGGGTTTTGCATGCCAGGTCATTCAAATCCTCTTGGACTACCACATATACATGTGTTGTCCAAAATTACATAATCCTTTATTTGTTTTTTTCAAAAAAGTACCTTTCTTACAAAAAAAGCAAGACTACATTTTTGTTAAAATGCCTACAGGTAAATTAGCAAAAACTGTAATCGATTCTCCTTTAACCAGCATGTTTTTCTTTTTCAGCATTTGTGTAAATGATTTCTCTGACTGAGAAACAGAAATGTTCTATCAATGCTCTAGGCCTCACTTGTATTTACTGCCTTCTTAACACAACTTGACATCTATCAGTGTAAATATTAACTAATGCATCTTGGGTCGGCATACCCATTAAAGCACAAATCCTTCATTCCCTGCCTATTCCAGCACATACAAAGAATCTCTTATCTTGCCCTAATACCAACTCTTTCACTCTGTTCTCACTTTTAACACATTCATTCTGCACATTTAAGTAACATCATTTGTTCTTGAAATTATAAAGTCTGGGACATGTCAGACAGTTTTTGTTCTATGTAAATTCTGTAAAAATTATTAATTCTCCATCCCTACTCATAACACCCTTACAAAGAAATAGTCCAGATAAAATCACTTTAGCTAGCATATCTAGGAGGCTGTCTCTCTGATACCCTCCTTTTGGGAGGAATAAAGATGTCTTGTTGAAGTTTCAAGTAGTTTATTCAGCTATGTAGGTAGTCCTGGGATACCAGACCTGACTTGAGATTTCTGCATTACCTCTGTTTTCCGCTCTTAACACCACAACACCTTGTAAGCTGCCAATTGTAATTTGGCAAGTCTTGGAGCAAGATTTTGTAGGCCCCCTGTTTTTTGAGTTAGCACTTTTAATTTGGTAGCAAAACCTATGAATGGAGTGTACTGTACTCCACGTGTAGCTGACTCTTCTCTCTCCTTAATAAAGGATGCTGTTTTAGCCTTCAGAGTGTTGGAAACACCCATATGTTTGAGGAAATTAGCATTTATCTCTCCTGACTTGCTGGTACTCCTTCTTGTGAACTGACCTGGGACCATTTGGATTTCAACTTTCCTTCTCCAACACATTGTCATCACCTCACTTTTCTGCTGCTTCCTGGTATCTAGACTCTAACTATGACCAGGGCAACCAGGGACTGATTAGTGGCCCTGGCACTGATGGAGCCAAGCATAGATGATGAGGGGTAAAGGCACCTGGCCCACTCATCTTTCCTATGGGGGAGGATGTGGTTTGAGTACATTTGGAGGCACACAGGGCAGTGCAATCTCCATGGTAGAGACTGGAGAGACCACCAACACTTGTGCTGCAGAGTGAGTGGCAGGACTGCTTGGAAGAAATTCCCCTTGCAGAAGTAGGGGGATATCTTCTGCAGATGGTCAATTGTTTGGCGCTCCTGGCACCTCATCAGATATGTGCAAGGACAGGATTGGACTGGGTAGAAAATGAACAAAAAATTTTAAAAAAGCTTTGGGACACCTCTAATGGCTGCCTCATTGATGAATCCTCTTCTTTGGCTCATGCCCATTGTTGGAAAAGAATGGATTGGCAGACTGATAGACTGAGAGATGGACTGATGGTTGGCAGGAAGAGGGAGGCAAAAACTGTAAAAAAAAAAATTCTCGGAAACATGGTACAGAATGTTTTACTAATATACCATCTTATAACTGTCTAAGCAAGATGATTTTTTTTTCAATAATTTTTATTTTCATTTTTCATTTATATAAGTCACAACCATTTCCATTCTTACAGCATAACCATAGGTGAGTGTTATATATTGTAGTCAATACAGTAACGTAGGTCATAGAACATATCTATTTACATTATATACATAGATGCTTTCTCAGTCAATTCCGTTGTTATAAAAACAGCACATACAATAAGGATTTCAAGTCCATATCTTGGTTGTGTGATCGTGTGTATATTACCTTGTTACTATGTAGTATGTAGGGTGTTTTATGCTAATATGATGTTAAAGGTTTGTTCCCAAATTTCTCTGGCTTTCATATTTTTGTTTCTTTTATCCATTACTTTATGGGCTAGAACATGTTTTATCGCTATTTTCTTAAATACATTTTATGTGCCATGATTAGCCATGCATGTAGCCTGGTCGGTTAGCGTCTTAGGCTTAATGTAATGCTTTATGTATATATATTTTGTTATACATGCATATAGATTATTGATGTCTGTAAATGATGATTTTTTACATAGGGTTTTTCATATAATGATTTTTATGTTGAAGCAAGCTGACAGTAACTAATTAGTTGGTCATTTACACCATTCCCTTTGTTATTGTCATCAAGTAGCGCATTACACAGCGAGCATTTGCTATTCATGAGTTTTATTCATGCTCGACACTTTGCAAGTACATATATGCTGTCAGGCTCTGTTTCTTACAGAAACATCTATAGATGAGTGCAAATACATTTAATGGTTTTGTGATAAGTTAAGCAAGTATTTTTAGTCTGTTAGCGTTTTCAGCTCAAAGCAATAGTATATATTTCATGATATATGCATCCTGTTACAAATGCATATAGTTTATTGTCGTTCACAATTGACAATCTTTTTGCATCAGGTTTTTCATGCTGAAGCAAGTTAACATTAATGAATTTGTTAGTTATTAACACTATCTCTTATTCTATTGCTATTATGAAATGTATAGCCTAGTGAGCATTTGCTATTTATTTACGTGCTTTATTCATGTTTGATATTTATGTTTGATATTTTTGAAAGATCTTATATATGGCTTTATGTTATGTAAATGGGAATACTTAGATATAATGTTGGACAAGTTCTCTCATTTATTGACAAAGTTGTCATTAATATACAATCATGGTTTTAAAATTACAAGTTACTTATATAAATATATATTTATAGAGAATTTATTAATTATTTTTTATAATAAGTAATGTGTAATAAGCGCAGTTATTTAGCGCCAATTTTAAAACATACGACCTTTTCCGTTTTAATCAATTTAGAAAGTTTTCCCGCGCTTCAGCGGATGTATATAAGTGCAACAGCTGTTCTAAATTGATATCTGATGAAGCGTGGATGTACCACGCGAAAGCGCTTATTCTGTGTATTTCAATAAAGAATTTTTTGGATTTTTCGTGAGTTGCCAGAGTCGTTTGATAGGATACCAGTGAATTATTAAGAACTTTTCTACCTGTATTCCTTGTGGTTGGTATCTCACTACATCATTCACATTGTGCTGGAGTTTATTTGGTGAGAGAACCATTTAGCAGGGACACCGACTACTTTTTTGCGTTCTTGTGGTTTGCTTTTGGTTGGTAGTCCTAGCACACAATGGAGCCTGCTGCCCACTCTGAACCGGAGTCGAGGGAGACATCTTTGTTATGGGATGGACTTATCCACCTGAATAAAAACCCTTTATTGTCTCTGGATTTAACGAGTGAGACGGGACGAACACAGACAAATGATAATGGTGAGAATCTCACAGACTTCTATCCTATGTTAAAGTCTTTAGAAGATAATTTATACCAGCTCCAAAGATATGCCTGGCAAAGGCTGCATTTAGAAGCGTGCATACACTTTAAAATAGTCCCCAGGGGTATGAGGGTGTTCTGTATGCCCACCTATGGGGACTCACATCCTGAGCTTCTTAAGCAGTGGCAAGACTTGAATATCGAGTTGGGATTTAGCTACGCTAGATTAATGCTTAACTATTTTTTGCCACTGGAAACAGAACTGAGGAACAGAACTGATTCAATATATAAACAACTATTAGAACGTTTTACCTCAGCATACTGTGTAGATAAAATCAACCAAATATTCTCACAAGTAAATATGTTTAGTGATAGACTGAGAGCAACTAAACAAAAAAAGTTGCTACGTGATTATGATAATTTTCAGAAGGGCCAAGTATTCATTTGGCCGAGATACCATGCATCTCAGTCTACTTCTTTACAGTCTAAGCCGGAGACTACTACCATGTCTTCTAAGCAGATTACAGAAGCTAACACTGTTGTTCAACCTTTACCTCAGCTACCGGCATCCATGTTCCACCAAGAAGCGTCTACATCGGCTTCATCAGGGACTGGCCACATTGGAACAGTGTTTGCCGACACGCCTCCTCCCAATCAGGAAGCCTTTTTTAACCATACTTTGCCTCAGACTGCTGGAGCCATCCCCAAAAGCACTTCTAATGCTTTACCTCCTTCGGTCAGTTTTTTACCGTATCTAAAACGGCAGGTAACACACCAAACCAGAGGGCGGTCTCACAGCAGGGACTCCCGCAAGAGGAAATATTCACCGGAACAGTTCGCGCAGAACAGAAGGAGAAAGAACTGGCTTCCAGTTTGCTTTTTAATCTTTCTTGTGTTGTACTGGATGAACCTAGCATCAGTGTTCTAAATAAGGGCCTCAACTTTATTCCAGCGACTCCTGCAACATTAACAGATACGTTAATTGACCTCAGGTTATTTTGTAGAAAGTTGTGTTTAAAGTTGTTATTTAACACTGAAACTTGCAATGAACAGGTCAATGCACGATATAGAACTAAAAGTGTCTACATGCCTACCATGCCTACACATATTGAATGCTTTTTAAGGGCCTGTGAACACCAATATTATTTAATGTTTTGTAAAGCAACAAAAAAAGGGAGATATTACAATCTCACACCAGCTGAAGCATGTAGTTTGATTAAGCTTAAACAGAATCCGCACATAGTCGTGAAACCGGCTGATAAGGGAGGAGGCGTGGTGATTTTAGATAGTCATGAATATAATACAAGCATGCTTAACATGCTATCAGAAGTTGATACTTATATTCCAGTAACCCACAAAGAAGTGTTACACATTGTGAAAACAGTTAAAGATGTTATATATGATCTCCTTATGTGCCGCCAAATAAGTCAGGAGATCTTTGACTTCCTGAATATAGAACACCCCACCACACCCTTAATCAAAGGGATACCCAAAGTTCATAAAGAAGTATTTCCAGTTCCTTTCAGGCCCATTGTATCTGGGGAGAATTGGATAACAGCGCACATCTCCAAGTTTATAGAAGACACTTTAAGACCTGTGGTGAACCAATTCCCTACTATATTAAAAGATACCTATGATCTTCTTGACAACATAAAGGAAGTCAAATTAGATAATAACCAACAAAACATATTCATTACATTGGATGTAAGGAATTTATTTACATCAATACCGAATGAAGTAGGTATGGAATATATAAGACAACTTTTGACCAAAGAAACTGCCTTTACTAATGATAGGATTATCTTATTGTGTCAACTCTTAGAGCTTGTATTATCTAACAATGCATTTATGTTTGGCGATATGTATTATTTGCAGAGATGGGGGGTAGCCATGGGCACCCCCTGTGCAAATACTTATGCCAATTTGGTAGTTTTGTGGTGGGAGAAGCTATTTTTATTCAACAATGAGAAGTTTAAGTATGTAAAATTCTATAGACGGTTTGTAGATGACATTATAATTGTTTGGGAAGGTACCCTGGAACTCATTGAGTCTTTTCTGAACCATTTGGAAACAACTACCACATTTCTAAGGTTCACCAAGGAAACTTCCTTCACACATATCAGCTTTCTTGATGTCACACTCAGTTTTACACCAGCAGGTAACATCATTTCCACATTACACAGGAAATCGACATGGAAAAATGCGATATTGACTTTTGATAGCATGCACTCCAGGCATGTTTTTCAAGGCATAGTGAAAAGCCAGTTTGTGAGGATACTTAAATTATGCAGTAGAGTTGAAGATTTAACCAAAGAAGCTCTTTCCCTTGAAAGACTATTTATCAATAGAGGGTATGATCCCATGATGGTCAGAAAAATTAAATATGAGATACTAGGGTGGATAATACCAATAGAGTTAATCAACACAGATGTAAGTTACGTAAAATATTATCCTAATAACTATAGAAAAGAAAATCCAGCTAGAAGTCATGTTAGATATACCATCACATACACCAGTGATGTAAAAAATATACAACAAATTGTCTATGACAATTGGCATATATTAACTATTGATACTCAAACTAGAGATATTGTTGGTAGGAATCCCACATTCCTTTATAAAAACAGTAAAAATCTTAAAAGACTCTTATGTGGTGACCATTGTATTACATTGGACAAGGAAGCTAATGCAATGAACAATTCTCATTTTAAACATCAAGGCACGTTTCCATGTTACAGTTGCAATAGATGTAAATATATAACCAAAGAACAATCCTTTAAACATTCAATTATGGACTATACTTTTAGACCACGCTTCTATGCTAACTGTAATACCCGCAACTTGATATATCTTGCCACATGCACAAAATGCCAGGCATTTTATGTAGGATTAACCAAAAGAAAGCTCCAAGAACGCATATACAACCATCTGTATGATATACGCAAGGCTGTAGAAACTAACGCCTTAGCGAAACATATCATAGAATTTTCATCTCACTCTTTTTGTTTTAGAGTTTTGCAGGTAGTATCACATAATGGTAGGGATGGTGATACAGAGAATGACTTGGCCCTCACGGAATTAAATTGGATTTTGAGATTAGGAGCGCATATAGCACCAGGAATAAATAATTTCCTATCTATTAAGCCAGTATTATTATCTAAGTAATGAGATATTTATTTACACACATACATATTTTAAAGAATGATATATATTCATTTTATATACACATCGTTATCTTTTATTTTATATTTTTATAGGAATATGCACAGATCAACTTAAATGCATTTTATGTGCCATGATTAGCCATGCATGTAGCCTGGTCGGTTAGCGTCTTAGGCTTAATGTAATGCTTTATGTATATATATTTTGTTATACATGCATATAGATTATTGATGTCTGTAAATGATGATTTTTTTACATAGGGTTTTTCATATAATGATTTTTATGTTGAAGCAAGCTGACAGTAACTAATTAGTTGGTCATTTACACCATTCCCTTTGTTATTGTCATCAAGTAGCGCATTACACAGCGAGCATTTGCTATTCATGAGTTTTATTCATGCTCGACACTTTGCAAGTACATATATGCTGTCAGGCTCTGTTTCTTACAGAAACATCTATAGATGAGTGCAAATACATTTAATGGTTTTGTGATAAGTTAAGCAAGTATTTTTAGTCTGTTAGCGTTTTAAGCTCAAAGCAATAGTATATATTTCATGATATATGCATCCTGTTACAAATGCATATAGTTTATTGTCGTTCACAATTGGCAATCTTTTTGCATCAGGTTTTTCATGCTGAAGCAAGTTAACATTAATGAATTTGTTAGTTATTAACACTATCTCATATTCTATTGCTATTATGAAATGTATAGCCTAGTGAGCATTTGCTATTTATTTACGTGCTTTATTCATGTTTGATATTTATGTTTGATATCTTTGAAAGATCTTATATATGGCTTTATGTTATGTAAATGGGAATACTTAGATATAATGTTGGACAAGTTCTCTCATTTATTGACAAAGTTGTCATTAATATACAATCATGGTTTTAAAATTACAAGTTACTTATATAAATATATATTTATAGAGAATTTATTAATTATTTTTTATAATAAGTAATGTGTAATAAGCGCAATTATTTAGCGCCAATTTTAAAACATAGGACCTTTTCCGTTTTAATCAATTTAGAAAGTTTTCCCGTGCTTCAGCGGATGTATATAAGTGCAACAGCTGTTCTAAATTGATATCTGATGAAGCGTGGATGTACCACGCGAAAGCGCTTATTCTGTGTATTTCAATAAAGAATTTTTTGGATTTTTCGTGAGTTGCCAGAGTCGTTTGATAGGATACCAGTGAATTATTAAGAACTTTTCTACTTGTATTCCTTGTGGTTGGTATCTCACTACATCATTCACATCTTATAACTGTCTAAGCAAGATGATTTTTTTTTTCAATAATTTTTATTTTCATTTTTCATTTATATAAGTCACAACCATTTCCATTCTTACAGCATAACCATAGGTGAGTGTTATATATTGTAGTCAATACAGTAACGTAGGTCATAGAACATATCTATTTACATTATATACATAGATGCTTTCTCAGTCAATTCCGTTGTTATAAAAACAGCACATACAATAAGGATTTCAAGTCCATATCTTGGTTGTGTGATCGTGTGTATATTACCTTGTTACTATGTAGTATGTAGGGTGTTTTATGCTAATATGATGTTAAAGGTTTGTTCCCAAATTTCTCTGGCTTTCATATTTTTGTTTCTTTTATCCATTACTTTATGGGCTAGAACATGTTTTATCGCTATTTTTTTAAATCCCTCCCAAGAGATATTTGTAGGGTCTATCCATTTGAGAGCTATGTATAGCTTCATTAGTAAAAAAATTATTATAAGTATATTCGCTTGTTTTCTTGAGAGAGAATCATGGGAGAATATGTAGAAGGGTAAATTCCTACGTTAGTGTTGATGTTTGGTATCACATTTTTTACAGTTGTATCTTGAGGGAATTCCAGAGTTTGTACACACATTTGCAACTCCAAAATATATGCATTAGGTCTGCAAACTGGTCCTTGCAGTGTGGACAGTATGATGATTTGGATGCATTGAATTTGTGGAGTATTGTGGGTGTGAAATATGCATTATTATTTATCATTAGCTGAGTATATGATAGTTTTTTAAGGGTTATATTTTTCAGTGTTAGATTGATTGCATGACTTATTTGCTGGTCGTCTATGGATGGTTTTAATTTTCTCCAATAGTTTGAGAAAAGGAGGTCCTTCTGAAATTTGATTTCGCCTATCATTTTATATGAGTTAGATATTGTTTTCCTTGTTTTAAGAATGGTCTTCCAAAGCAGAGTACAGTTTTCTATGTTACTGTTAAGTACAGTAAAGATTTGGAGGTAGCTGGAACACAACTCTTTGATTTGTCTCAGAATTATTGTATATGATTTGGGTAGATTTAGGTTACTTCTCATTTCTTGGATTATAGAATTAAGGTATGGGTAGATATCTTGGATTATTTTGTCCTTTAATCGAGGAAAAAAAGTCAAAGTCTAGGATCTTATTTATTTTTAGATTTGGATTTTTATGAAGGGGTTGTAGTGTTACCATAGCTTGCCCAAGGTTTAAGGAATGAAAGAGTTTTTGTGTTATATTTATAGAATGTTTTAAGGGATCTAGAATGTTGTAGGCTTGTAAATATTTTTTGTTTAAAAAGGGAAGCACTTTGGGATTGATGCCTAGTGCTTTAATGTACCTATAGAATATTGTCACCAAAGGAGGTGACCAAGTTTTAATTGTCGGGTTATGTTCTGCTATTCTCAGTATTCTGTTAGTGTTGATAATAGAGTAGTAAGTTTAAAATCTGGCAGGTTCAGACCTCCTTTGATCTTGCGAAGTGTTAGTTTTTGATACGAGATTCTGTTTTTTTTAGGGGTTCCCATATGAATTTAGCTAGGAAGGTATGAATTTGTTTGAAAAATTTATTATGTATAGTTATCTGTGATGTCATGAATATATATGTTAGTCTAGGTAATGTTCATTTTGATTATTGATACTTTGGCCAGAAATGGTAGCTTAAGGTTATTCCACCTTTTGCAGCCTTGCATTATGCTTTGCCATTTTAGAGTTATGTTATGCAGGTAGAATTCCTTGTTGCTCTGGAGGAAAGTAATTCTCAGATATTTGGTTTCTTCTTTCATTTTTTTGTATCTATTAGTGGTATTAATGAGATAAGTTTGGGCGGCCATAAGGGGAAGATATTAGTTTTATTAAGGTTTAATTTGTAGTTAGACATGATTGAAAATTGTTCAATTGCAGTTATTATTTTGGTTATGTCTGAATTTGGTGTAGTGAAGTATATGTTCAGATCATCTGTGAAGGCAGTGAAATATTCTTTGAAGTTATGTGTTGGGGGGTTATGGTATGTGTTTTGTTTAATATAAAGAAACAGGGGTTCTAGGTATAGGTTGAATAGAAAGGGTGATGACGGACATCCTTGTCTTGTTCCATTTTTTTTATCATAATTCTATTTGACCATGTTTTATTTATATATAGGGATGTGTATGGATTACTATAGAGAATTTGGATGATCTGAATGAAATTGTCAGGTATATCAAAATAAGGTAATGTTTGAAGTAAAAATTCTAGATTGATCATGTCAAATGTCTTGTGGGCATCTAGTACCATTGCATAGATATTAATATTCCTCTGATTTGCAAAAGATATTAATGCATCCAATGTTAGAGTGTTGTCGCTGGTCTATATTTGTGGTATGAACCCAGATTGCTCTGGAGAAATGATTTTCTCTATCAGGTTTTTTAATCTATTTGCGAGTATTGAGGTCAAGATCTTTGTATCTATATTTAAAAGGGAGCTGGATCTATAACTATCTGGGTTTTTGGGGTCTGCGTGTTCTTTTAAATAGTTTTGGAGGCATTGAAGTGAGTATTATTTATGTTGTTATTTATTATATAGTTCAGCACATAGTATAGTAGTTTAGCAATTGGGGGGTGAAGGTTTTATAAAATTCTGAATAAGCCAGATGATTTTTCTTATATGCTCTAAAAGAATTCAAACTTAGTGGGTGGCTGTCACTAACAAACTTCACTCTCAGCTGCCCATCATGATGGTTAATGTCAGTCCCATACACCACAACTAACTCATACAATCTCCCTAGTTCCCTTTATAATAAGTCGCTATTTGCAATTTGTAAACAAAACAAAACAAAAAAAAAATGAATAGCCTTTTGCAAATAAATGCATAACAGATGGCCATTGTTTACATGTATATTCATCACACTAAGTGCAAATATTTGAAGTCTTAATGGCTAATATATTGGTTGGACCTTATAATATCAGTTCACTGTTATGAGAAAATTACTCACCACTTAATTTTGTAATGTTCATTCTGCAGCAGAAGTTGGTATCATAAATGCTTCTTTTTGTTACATTCAAGTACTCATTACATTTAGTTTCACCATTTAGCTGACATTAATGGAATTCCTAAATACTTTGTGCTTTGCATATCCTCTTTCCTGGTAGACAAATCACATTTATTTCTTTTATTTTTATGCATTGCACTTTTCCAATCAATGACAACCCCTGCATACAGGGGACAGTCTTCTTGGTAATTTTTTATATATTTGCTCTTGGTATGTAATATCATGAGATAAATTGTCTCCTTATCAGAAGCATGAGACTTGTAATTTTGAGTCCTGCAGCTAAAACAATGAAGCGTCCCGTGTTCCATTTAGTACAGAAGTTACATTTAAAGTGTTTGTTTGCTAATAATGTCCTAAAAGAACTTAAAACTAGTAATTGTAGTTCAGATAGCTTATTCTCTTGTATATTTAAATGTGAATCTGAGAATTTGGATCATTTTAAGGCATATTGTAGTTTAAATACTGAGTGTGTGACAACTAAAAGTACATATATGCCCTCATTTAATAATAACACTATACAGAATTTTTCTGCAGTTTTAAATTTTGCAGTGGAACAACTGTTTGGTAAATTTAATAGGAATTAGATTACATACAATATTACAGAAAGAGAATGGAAAGCCTTGATAAGTGTAAGTAAGGACAAATCTTTGGTAATTAAACCTGCAGACAAAGGTAGTAAAATTTAAGTAATACATTTTAACCAATACCTTAAAATGTGTTATGACCATCTTAACAGTGAAAATGTTTATGTTAAGAGTGACATCGGGTTGTATAATAATGCACAAAGTGAATATCAGAGGTTATTGGATAAAGGATATTGGTTAGGATAGGATATTGAGAAAAAAAGTTAGTCCTAGGAATTGTAATTTAGCTACATTTTATTGTCTTCCAAAAATACACAAAGGTTTGGATGCGCTTAAAGGGCGTCCTATTGTATCAGCTCATACATACTTCCTGCACAATCTTGGAATTTTTTTACACAGTTATCTTTTTTGATAGTTAAAGAATTCCCCTCTTACATGCAGGATACACAGGAGTTTTTGGAAAAAAAATTAAAGGTATCCCTTGGGAAGATGATATGTATTGGATTGCTATGGATGTAGTAAGTCTATTTACAAATATTCAGCATGAGCATGGAATAGAAGCCCTGTATTACTTTTGGGGAATATTTCAAAATCTTATTTTATTATATAATTAGTTTCATTTTGTTTGAAAAATAATTATTTTAGTTTTAATAATGAAGTTTTTTAATCAGAAACAAGATACGGCTATGGGGGCACCCTTTGCCCCTATGTATGCAAATGCAGTTATGGCTAAGCTGGAATTGGATGAAATTTAGAAACACAATTTTTTTGGAAAATATGTAGTTAGGTACTTTCATTTATTGACGATTTGGTATTTTTATATAAGGGAGGTAAATGTTTAGATGAACAATTTATTAGTGATTTACAGATAAATATAATATGAAATTTGATGGACTGCAAATTGGAACGTGTGTTAATTTTTTGGATATTTCTCTAAGGGGATGTAATCTAGTGAAGAAAATAATAACTACGGTTCATAGAAAGTTGGATGGGGGTACTATACACTTACATGGATCTAGCTGTCATCCGAATCATTTGATTCGGGCTCTTTCATATGGGGAATTTTTTAGATTGAATAGATTATGTACGCTGGATAAGGATTTTTTTAGAAGAAGCTAGTAAAACTTAAAGTATGTTTATTCAGAGAGGTTATGATGGGAATGAAGTTGGAAAGGCTTTACAAAAAGTTATTTACGAAAGAAAACATATTTTAGAATTGTGGTTGGATAAAAGCAAAAAGTTAAAATCTGAAAATAATAAGGAATGTAGGGTGGAAGATGGATTTTATAATAACTTTCTGAATAAGGGGAGTAATGAAAAAAGGAAAATATATTTTGTTACCACTTATAATGTTTTGAGTGAAGAAATAATAAAATTGGTAAAATATTATTGGCCAATGTTATTGCAGGATAATCAGTTACATAAATATATTGAAATATTTCCTAGTGTGTCTTATAAAAAGGTACAAGTATAGGGAATTTTGTAGTACAGAGTAAATTTGTTTTATCTAGCCTTAATGTGACATATGAGGGTATTAATAATGATTGTGGTACATATAGGTGCGGTGAGTGCTCTATATGTTCTTTATTAGTGAAATATTTTCATAAGATGAATAATGTGAATTTTAAGCCTATACAAAATTTTGATTGTAATACACAAGGAATAATACATGCCCTACAGTGTCCATGCAAGTTATTTTATATTGGTGAAAGACAGCGGGCTTAAAAAGTAAGATTACAAGAGCATGTCAGGGATATTAAAAATGCATGTCCTGAAAGACCTCTGGCTCTCCATTTTTGGGATTTTCATGATGGCGATGCTTCTCTGTTGAAAGGCTGTATTTTGGAATAAGTAGTTTCATATATGGGGGAGGGAGTTAGTCTGAAAGATAAACTGTTGCTCAAAGAAGCAGTGTATATTTAAGCCCCTATGTATGTAATTAATTGACTGTTAAATTGTTTAATTGTTTTATTGTGAAGATTATTAAATCTGTGAATGTGAATTTTTTTTTTTGTACTCCAGTGAATGCAATTTGGCTGAGGTGCAGAGAGACTAATAAAGCTTCTTGGAATTTTGTCCGTAGACATTTCTTGTGGTATTCTGTTAAATTTGTTTTTTGTTGGTTACAAAAAAAGAATGGTGTGACTTTCAAAAACTTCATTGAATCTGGAAACTTACTGAAATGCCACGCAAGCTTTTTCACAAAGAGACTTCACTCTCTCAGCTCCCACGGTGACAGTCTTCTGTTTCCCACTGCTTCTACATAATAATGTCTAGAATGTTCTACTTCCAAGTAAGATGACCGCTCCAGGCTACTGCAACCTCTGACTTAAATTATTTCTATTTTCAGTCTTACTATTGAAAGGATTGTCTCTGCAGCTCACCGAGCTTCAACAGGAACTTAATACTAGATGAACATTTCACATACATTTTAAGTGAATGCATTGTATACACCTGGCACAGCCTGAGCAGCTATGAGCATGTACGCCAAGCAGAGCCCAAGATAGAAAAAAAAGACTTAAGCTGCTATGTATACTCAAAAACAGTTTATTCTGTTTTACAACAAAAGCAGCTATTAGTGCTTTCTTACCAATATAGTGTTCACCTCTCTTTCTGACAGCATGTTGTAGAAAACATCATTTTTGCTTACTGCAGACTTGCCACATTGTTCACAAGAATCAATAAAACTGATTATCACCAAAATATTTTGGCTACTTTTTATGGCCCACTTTGCAGCTAGAAATAATCAGATATCGTTTTTATTTGACTTGCCAAATTCTTATCCATAAAGAAGAAAAAAGGGGAAAAGAGAAGTTGTTTTAAGGTCACCCTTTTTCATTCAGGTTAAAGCACAACAAGATATTAAAACAGTAAATAAACATAACAAAAACAGACCCACCAACCTTTTGTCACATCACACCAAATTAACAATCCTACATATAAGTCAGTAACAATTTACATTATGAACCATCCTAAGTTTTTTTTTTCTTTAATTTATAGCACTATAGATTAATTGCAGCTCTCTTCCAGGGCTCATACTTAGAAGCCATCTCTGCCTTCCAAGCTTTCTGCACAAGTAAAATGACAAAGTGTCAGAACACATATCTGCTTTCTGTACTGTCAGATCCCTCAGGAAATAATCTCAGTATTGTGTTATGTGAACACGTCTTACACTCCATCAAGGGGTTAGCAGTTGTTGAATGTCTGATTCAGAAAGCTGATAAAGCTGATACAATGAGAAAGAACCCTAACATATGCCTAAAGGCAGAGTTGAACTTTTGACACAGACTATCCTGACCAGCTGCAACTTTCTGACAAACATAGAGTTCTGTGTATGGTGTAGTGACTTAAGTTTTTCAATATTTCATGTCGTAGGAAATTCTTGAGTCTGAGCTGACACTCTTCCCAAGGCAACTAAAGTGGAGTTCTGTATGCAATATCTGCATTCCTCTACCATCTAAAGCGTGCCATACAACCTGTAGTAGGAAAAAGCACTGATTCTGATAACATCCAACCCCTACACCTTCTTGCAAGGTTCATCCTCTGCACGGTTAGGCACATAAGTGTTATCCTGCTTCCAGCACCAAGTAATGCATAGCTGACTATGCATAAGCATTTGTTTGAAAACACACACATGACACATTCCTGGTATCAAACTGGTCTTCAATTCCACTTGCAGTGCCACTTTCTAAAGAAGGGATAATTAGATGAGAATAAAAGAAAAAGAAAACAGAGACCTCAATAAATGCCTCATCCCTAGAATAGTTGTAGATATAGCTAAAAATTAAGGTAAATTAGTACTTATCATATATTCAGAATTAAGATAAATGAGCTCATGTAAAACTAAGCAAACTTGTGTGGGTGGTACCCAAAACATACAACCCACTTCTACTAGCTTCCTGCCATCCACTTTTTCCTTAGGGAATCTGTTTCTCTGTACAACAGAATGAGCTTAGAAGTAAATATGCATGCTGTACGCAAAATACCTGTGTGCATCATGGCACTGTCTGAAAGTAATTTAGGAGCTGTCATGGAACTGAAGCTCATGTCTGTCTATTTTTCTAATTATAAATACTGCAATATTTTTGGACAATATGTATCATTTGTGTTTGCACTATTTGGGACATTTTGTAAAGGTATGTTCCTGTGTATATTAGTAACTTCAGACTTATACATACATATCTTCTTGTAGAGGAAGAACTCCCCAAGTCATCCCTGCACAGGATCCTTTAGTGAGACACACCTAGTAAACAAATATGAAATAAGCAAACAAGAATACATAAGATGAAAAGATACAAAACTATACAAAGAAGGCAAACTAACACTTGCACAAGTGGGATTGTGAGGCATCCTTGGCCTCTCCTAGAGTTTATTTGAGACTTCATATGCAGTATGCACTGCATTTAAAATATATTGGCAACAAATATAACATCTGTACTGTAAAAAAGGCTGCAAATAGCCAAGGAGTCCTGTCTTCAAATGTAATGGAATACATTGACTGCACTGTCTTATATTGTGCTACTTAACTGCATCACACTGATTTGCTTGCAGTTTGTCACTAAAATGTTGATATGTCTGATTGTTACTTGAGCATTGTTGATACACAACCTGCTATGATAAGCTACACAAGTAACACAGAAGCAGTCATAGCTTCACTTCATATTGTATGGCTTTTGTCAAACAGGTGGTGTTTATTGCTTGTGATAAAGCCAGGATAGCTTGCATTCAACACTAAGCATTCTGTTGTTTGCATTAAGAAATGGTTGTATGAGCTCATGACTTCTTAGAAATAATGATGATGAGCCCTGTGTCGAAGGACAGCATTGAGCATGCACAGCATTAGCTGCAGACTATGTTTAGCTAGTTATTGAGTTTATTACTCCCATCATGCTGGTCATCCAATGATTTCATCAATATAACACTATTGTTTTAATCTGCTGTATGGTGGCTGTTAAAAATATTGTCAGTTGGCATTACTAGGTCATGTCTGTTCCAGTTTTTTCTGACTGCACCCTCATTTCTCTAACAGGCATACTGGAAACTGTGACATGACATACCTGCCTCATTCACAGATTTTCCATATGCTAAAATGACTGCTAACAGATAAAGAAGAAACGTGCAGTCCCTGCACAAATTAAGTTGATAAATGCATAGAAACAGGAATAATTGCTATTCAGTTCTAGCATGTTGTTTTGTCAAATATTTATGTGCAAGCCATCTTGTTTTCATCAGTGCTTAATGTGCTTTACAGCTTTTGTTGACACTACAAGCTACAGTTCTGCACATTGGTAGTGGCAGGTAATTATTTTTCTGAGTATTGCTTCATTTCCTGCTGGTGGTTACAGATATTTTGTGGAAATTTCTCCTATCTCTTAACCTTTTAGCTCTTTTACAACTGCTGTTAAGCATTGACTGACTGATGTCATTGCCATTTATCTGTCTCTCTGAAAACGTAAGTATATAGGCTCAGCAGATGTCTAATATCGTGTAGCTCTTCCAGATCACCAATTGTAAAAGAACCAAAGCCAGCTAAACAACAACAGAACAGTAGCACAGGTAGGCTGGTATCCCCAAACGGATGCACAATAAATGAAAACTGAAATAAAAAGTACCAAACTTCCTTTAAAGACCGTGAAATATATAGACATTAAGCGCTTTCATCCACTAAAAGTGGACTTCTTCAGAATGCCATATTAACCAACTTACAATGAGTTTAAAAACTTTTTGGCGCCAAATACCGCCTTCTTTGAAATTTTAAAATTTAAAGTGCCAATACATATAAAATCACAATACGTATAAAATCATATTGCAATAAATGCATTAAATGCGTTATTCCACAAGTATAATAATGATGCACAAAAAATGCACAAAAAATGCATAAAAGATCTGCTTGTTTACAAGGCAGCGTATAAAATATGTAAATGAAGTATTTCATAAACCTTATTGGTAATAGCGCACTTTATTTGTACGTAACAAATCATGTAATATTGTGCGCTGCGAGTTAGTGTGTGAAACCCTATATACAAATAACTATTCTCTATTCTTATATAGTTGCGTGTACATAACACCTTCTGTTGCAAACTCTATATGAGTCCAACATAAAGATACAATATAACCAAACAATTTATGAATGCTACCCTGAAGTTACAAATAATTTATATTTACTGACTACATTTCCTAAACCATAATCCTAACCTAATACTACCGTAGCTCTAATATTGGTTTGATAGTTATAAAATCATTTAATTCTGGTTTCCTCCCTGCATCAGTAATAATTTGCCAAATTATCTCCTTTTTATTTAGTAACGCTCTAAAATTTCTACCTCTTGGATCTATTTTCAACTGATTCATAATTCCAAATTTAAAAAAAATGTGTTTCCCCACTATCAAATATGTGCCTACTTAGTGCATTATTCATGTCCTTGGTTCTTATACTATACAAATGGTCATATATCCGCTTTTTAAATTGACGTTCCGTCTTCCCTATATAAAAACCAGCACAAGACATGCATTTGGCTAAATATATAACATTTTTGGTGTTACAGTTACTCTGTTTAAATTTGATAGTGGTCCTATTAAAATTATCTAATACTAAACTATCTATTTCCAAAATGGCATGGCACTGATTGCATGAACCACATTTTTTGTTTTGTTTTGTTTGTTTGTTTGCTTGCCAGTGCCGCAATAAACACTAGTAAAATGTCCATATTCTAATTTCTTTTTTAAATTAGGTCCAGTTTTATATACAAAAATTGGCGGAACACCCACAGTAGTTCTTGTGTAGGAGACAGGATTAAACAGTCTTTCCCAAATTTTTACACAACCTTTATCCACTTCCTAAACCAATACCGTTCTTCCTAGGATTTCTGCCATCATATTGCTTTCCACTCTCCACCTTAAGTACAGGCATTTCTACCACCTCCATACATGCTCCATATTACTCTGTCTGCCTCATCCTGCAACTCTATTTTCTCTATAATGCTCGCCCCCTTACATTTGCATTTCCATATTCTGCTTGCAGTAGAACAGTTCTATAAGCTATTGCTATATTTTCATTTTACAACTAATTACATTTACCAGTTCTCTACAGAATTGATGCCCTCCTGTATCCCACAAGGCATTTTAGCATCAGCATCAAATAGAAATACTATCCATATACAGACAATATAAAACAGGATCTATAGTGTCATTGCCTTACCTCCTAAACATGAACTTCACAGCAGAACGCTAGAAAAAGCAAAATGGCTCCCTGTCAAAGAAGTGAACTTCTGTTCTTCTCTCACTTATTCAAACTTCTTACCAACCAAAATATTTCTCATCTGGCACCTAAGTTATTAAGACTCCTCCTCACCATACAGCTTCAGAAACCATAATTTAGCTCCCTCCTTACAAGCCCCTAACACCAAACTTCACCACATGGTGCACATTTTCTCAATTCTTGTTCCCAGACCAAATTAATCATTCCCCTCTTATCTTAAAAAATCAAATTCCAACTCTAAATTGTGGCCTTGAGTTTACTTAAGACTCACTGTAAATTAGCATTAATGCCAATGGCATCTCTCTGGCTACATTATTTAACTATTTCTAAAACTCTCTGCTTCCAAACTGAGACAGGTCCAGTGTTTAGAGGTTCCCTATGTCCTTATTGATTAGTTTCATAAGTCTTTCCATGCCATTATATTTGAAGATATTTAGACGTATAGGTCATTAATCATGCTTCATACTATTTAAGATACATCCAGGAATATTGTTAGTGCCCAATCACGCAGTATTTTTAGGTTTTTAGGACTTGATCTTGTGTGGTAGTTGGAGGCGAACCAGTTTCAGGCATATCTTGTGGGATAGATGGCAGTGTGAGAGGGGTAAAGTTAGAGCTGAATTTATCAACCAGTACGTTGGCAATATCTTCTTCCTCAGTATAGGTAACATAATTTTTAATCAGGTCAGTGTATCGCTGCATTGTTTTTGAGATTGTAAACATAATTTAAAAATGCCTTATGATTATCTTTGGCTTAGGTAGCTATTTTAGCTTCAAACTTGGCTTTGGTGCATTTTATTAAGCGTATGAGTTTTTTTGTTTATTAAAGTGACCAGGGCTCTCACATTCTGGTTATTACCCTTCTTTTCTTTGGCCAAAATTGTCTTCTTTTTATTGTAAAGCTTGTTGATATTATCGTTCCACCATGTGAGTTTTACTCCGGGGTTTGCCCTGCGCTGATTCCTATTTTGATAATAATCTGTGAGTACTTAAAATAATGGAATATTATTGCTAAAAAAAAAAAAAAAAAAAAGGCAATACTAGGGCAAATAAGAAAGAAGTAACACCAACCAAATTAGAAAATGATCAACATTGGATTGTCATCCAGACCAAATGACACAGGGCAAATGACGCAGGACACTTTTTTCATCTTTCTTACCATCCTTTGCATTCCAACTCCATCCATAACTAAAGAAACTGCACAGTAAATTATCTTATTCCATTAAATCAACTGTAGCAAGAAAAAATAATTTTAGGTGGCCTTAATAGCAGTTGGCTTGCAAGCTGTAAAAATAATTCAGCATAATACTGGCACTCACTTATTGTAGTCATACATCTAACACAGAC
The DNA here is from genome assembly GCF_019279795.1 of Protopterus annectens. NCBI lineage: Eukaryota > Metazoa > Chordata > Ceratodontiformes > Protopteridae > Protopterus > Protopterus annectens. The sequence continues at coordinate 588,145,180 of NC_056751.1, forward strand.
ATTTTTAACTCAAATACATTCTCATTACTCGACATTTGCATTATGAACATCTCAGAGAAAAATAAGCACATAAAAATCCTCCCGAATTGCCTAAGTTAATTTTGCTCAGTACTATAATTTTGGTTGTTCAAAACTTGCAAACTACCTCCCAACCTAAAAGCAGTCAGAACTGTCTCAGAATCTGCAGAAAACATCCTGTAAACAGAATTATAATGAATTGACTAGCTGCTAATATACATAGAGAACAATTATCTGTTAGCTGTAACCACTTCTTATAACCTAAGATGAAAAAAATTGTCCTGCGTCATTTGCCCTGAGTCATTTGGTCTGGATGACATTCAAAACCCATTCAAAACTGACTGTTACCGACAGAAATAAGAAGACTAAAGTAAAGCAGGGGCAGCGGTAACGTCAAAATGCCCACTGAAATAAGAATGGGAATTTCTCCACCTTAAATCTGAAAATACACTTGTGAGCTTCAAATAAAGGAAGATGCAGGCAGGAATCAAATTTGTCTAGAGTCACTAGACTTGCTTCATGGTAATGAAAAGGTAAGACAGATCATAACATCAGCATGGTAAGGGCTGCCCGTATGGTATCTTTATTTTACAATTTTATTTTGGAATGTTATAATTTAGCTAATATGTTTAAGAAGGGTTTCCCTACAAGTTTGATTTATACTTTAATGCATGAGGTCATTTTTAAAAGACAAAGTGGAATATATGTTCCACTTCTAAATCAGAACGAGAAAGTTGTGGACCTATACAAAGAATTACAAGCAGCCATTATGATATCTAAGTTTGCTAATGATAAACAACAAAATTCTAATAAGCGTCACAGATTTTGCAATCACTTTTATTGCTACTTTTTCTATTGATAGCCAGTGCATTGAGTAGATTTTAAATAAGAATTGGTGCATAATATCTGTACATCCTCAAATTCTCAACTAATTATGGTCAAATCCTAGAACTATATATAAGAAAGTGATGAGCGTTAAGAATTTTTTTGAGAATTTACTGGATGTTATTTCCAGTCCTTCTCCTATGATAACCATCTGCGTTTGCTGCAAATATTGCAAATATGTATGTATATATTGGTGAGGATGTTAACATCCAGCAGCAACACATTATAACAACATGGAAATTCAATTGCAAAATATATAGTGTAGTATATTTAGCCATTTGCCAACAATGTCCTGCATTTTATGTTGGCAAAACTGAGAGGAAATTAAAGGAGCATATATACAAGCATTTATATGACATTAATAACAAAAGAACTACTAATGCACTATACAAACATACTGAATTAAATTCTCAAAATAGATTCTTATTTTTCACAGTAGAACAAGTGATCTGCCATCCCAGTGGTGGTCCCTGGAGTCTATTATTCGAAAGAGGGAGCTTTGGTGGCAGCTTTTCCTTAATGCTTCCATGCCACCAGGCTTGAATTAATTGGTGTCCATCTCCTGTCTTCTTAAACTTAAATCGTATTATAGATAAAATATATATTTTTTTAAATGGAGGCTTATCACAAAGTGTTTTATATTTATACAGCTTAGATTATTTGATTTTTTTGTTTATAAAGGGATTCATTAATTAATTGTTTATAACTGATCTTATGGGTTTATCGTATTGTTAAAAATGGACATGTGCTTTGTCTATTTAAAGAAGTTTGTATGTTTTTGGTGTATTTTGATGAAGTCCCGTGATGACTGGGGATAAAAGCACTTAATAAACACAGTATTCTTTAGTGGTTGGATCTGTTAGTGAACTTTTTGTGCTTTCGTAACATTAGTTTCATAAACATCAGTGATTTCATGGATTTATTAGCTCTGAGAGATCAAAAATGAGCCATCAGTATTTCCCTTTACTTGGAACTAGAAGACAATCTTGCATGAAACCTCATTCCTTTCCCTGGCAGTAGAGGTCGTTGCACTTCCTGAACTTTCAGCATAGTTTGCATTGCCAGAATTGTCAAGCCAGTTGTTATTCTGGTTTAGAAGGGAGGATGCCTGGAGTTGAAATTACACAGAGTATTGTGGATTTCATTTCATCTCCTGATTATTAGTCTGCTGTTTTCAATCCTTTTGAGGATAAAGAAAACATATCTTCTTATTCCCTGGCAGGGTGTATGAGAGGTGTAAGAAGGTGACGGACAGGATGATCATTGTGTAACATAAGATTTACTTTGTAGATTTTTAGTTGTCTTATATTCCTCCGTGTCTACTTCTGCTATTGTTAGTGTCTTTATGCTAAAGGGACAGTTTCTGAGTGGAAAAGTAATTCCTGCTGCACTTCTGAACTGGTACATGGGAAACCTTTTTGGTTTTCAACAATGTTTCCTTTCTATTCAGTTTGTGGTATTATGATGGAGAAACTGGAAGGATGGATTTGTCAGGCGGAACAATTAATAGCTTAGATTCCTCATCATATTGGAACAGTTTTCTCCTTAATTATATGTGATATCTTACACTAGAACAAGAGGCAGCTGCCCAGAAATTGACATATGATATAACTTTACCATTCTGCTGTTGAGATAATTTAGCAGTATTTCTCTGTCAGTGTTGCATAAACAATTTAATTTGGAAGATCACCTGTTTACTTCTGTATGTCAGACTGATAATATGCTAGATGAGTCTGATAGCTAATGGTTCTGGCACTTTATGTAGTTGTGGTATATAATTTTTCCCAAACATATGCAAAAGCCTGCTTCTTTGACTTGTGGCAAGTATCACAAAGCAGGAACAAAGTTTGACCATTTTCTCATTCTAATTCTATTTCAGCCAGGGATGCCACTTGGTTCTTACACAGACATACGGGTTTCTTGAGGTTTCTGTAAATTTTGTCTGCTTTTTTTCTTGGTTGAGCTGGTGGCTGAGCAACATGTATCTGGAAAACTTCATCAAAGATATCTCAAAGGACATTATTAAATTGTAAAACTGCTACATGGTAGGCTGCTCACCTTTCAGAGGCTGAACATGATGTCTTGGGTCATGAATGTTTCACAGAAGTCTGATTAAAATGTTTTTTTTGGTAGGTTAATAGTGACTGCAAATTATTTATTTATTTATTTTATTTTACATTTGTTGACCGGGCTAGTCTAGCTGGATATATGTCCATTTTCAGTAGAGGCCCGGGGAGAAAAGCTCCATTGGTTATTACAAGTTTAAACAGAGATAGGCAATACAAGGTTATAACTTATAAACAGAAGTAGATAATACAAGTTATTACAGGTATTATGATAGGAGCAAAAACCAAAAAGTGTAATAAAAACATTTTTTTTTTTTGTGGATTACAATAGTCATACAGTATATATGTGAAAACTTATATCTACATAGATGTTATGAAAAGGGAAAGCTATCAAGGAAACAGGGAGAAGAGAAAAAAGAATTATGGAAGAAGAAAAGAGAGAGAGGAAGAAGGAAAGTTAATCTGGGCTAGTGCAGGAGCAAAGCCAGTGTTTATTGAGATACATCTTCAGTTGTCTTTTAAAAAGTGGGAGAGAGGTCAAAGATGAGATATCAGAGGGTAGTTTGCTCCATATTTGTCCAACAGAGTTGGAAAAGAGGCAGTCGCCTGCAGAGGTTTTGGGTTTAGTAGTATTGATCAGTAGTTTGTTTGAAGAACGTAGATGTTTCAGGTTATTGTATGGTGAAATGAGGTTAGAGAGTGTTGGTGTTGTAGTAATTTGGTATAGGATCTTGTGAGCTATTATATTATATTATATTACATCATCTGGGTGAGAAATTGGGGGAAAAGAGCGCTTCTTCTTCTCATCATTGGAGTTGAAATTTGAATTGTATAAGTCAGTTCATAAACTTCATCTTCATCTTCTTCTTCTTCACAACCACAAGAAGATTTTGAAGAAGGCAAAACAAGCATCCTGTTTGCATTCTTTTAAAATGTTTGTCCTGATGAAAGAAGTTGGTATTCAATCCTGAGATGAAATACAGCCTTTTGAACAATGCAAAATATTTTTCTGTACTAGGAGCTTATAGTCAACAAGTATAGGAGCCTTGGATACAGCCCTCAGAAGCCCAGTCCTTGGGTGACTGGGACAGATCTTTACTCCCTATAAACTTGTGCTACTTTAGGTGAGGGTCTTCTACAAGCACTCAGGTCATAAGCACTCAAAACCCACTGTCTTGAAGCCAGGGATTCAATAGCCAAACAGCTTACTTGAACACATTATTCAAGTTCAAGTGAGGTAAGTGCAGAAGCTGTGGTGAGGAAGTGGGGTGTATGGATTAAGATACCAGTCTGGTAGGGAGTGGTTTAGTATTTGGGAGACATATTTTATGTTTAGGGAAAGGGAAGAGAGTCATAAGGTTAGGGAGGAAAAAGGTGTTCTTAAGAGTTAAGTAGTGGGATGGGATTTTAGGTTTAGGGGAGGGGGAAGGCAGTTTTAGTTTTAGGGAGTAAGAAGGGGGTCTTAGGTTTAGGGAGGGAGGAGGTTAAGTTTAGGGAACAGGAAAGGAGTTTTAGGATTAGAACTAGGGTTCTGGTAGGGCTATAAAGGTTTTATTGGGTAGCGTGTTTGGAGCTAAGTAGTTAGGGGATATCAAGTTAGAGGTAGTTTAAGCACTTGTCTATTGTGTGCAAGTGTGTTGTGAGCAAATACTACATGAGAACTTCTAATAGATCCATTAGGTCTGGCCCTTAGATGTTCCTACCATAGTAATATCAATTTCAGAGCTATAGGTAGTATGCTAATCACAGACTTTAGATAAACATATGAACATATGAAATCTGCTATTTACAAAGAATTACATTTTTTCCAACTCAGATTGTTCTTAACATATATATATGCCACTTATGTAAAAAGTTACATTTGTTTTCTTGTTTGTAGCAATGCTAATAATAAGAAAATGTCACTATTGTCACAGATATTTGATAATGCCAGTGTTTGAAGTTTGTTTTCTAACAAAGCTGAAATGTTAAATTAAACAGATTTTGATATATCTGATACAGAAAACATAATAATGCTAAACTAATAACTGTTGGCAGAGATTATCAGCTATTCAGAATACTTCAAATTAAAATGTTTTTATCCAGAAATTAACGATACTGTTAGAGAATTGTAACAGAGAGTAACAAGGTTAAGTGAAAATAACATATTCATATTACAGCAAGAGTAAAAACAAGTTCCATTTTCCTACTCGAAAATGGTTAGCCATTATAGATATTAATAAATAAAAAAAGAAACAAATTGTGTGGCAATTATAAAGGCTAACAAAGGTAGGAATGTTGTCTTAATAAACAGCATTATAAAAATATGAGTTATACCTTGCTTAAAGACAGGCACAAATATGAACATTTCAATAGGAGCCCAAGAGCTATTGAGTCTTTTGCAAACAGGACAGGTCCTGGATTTTTTTACAGAAAATAAAGTTAAGAAGCTATTTAATAAAACATCCCCGCACATACAGAATCCTATATAGTTTGCCAAAAGTACATATATTCTAGTAGATCTATCTGGAATCTTAATAATTGCTTGAATTATTCATTACAGAATAATATGGGACTATATCTAGATCATGTTTTCTTTGAAATATGATTGAGTAAAATATAGTCTTATGTAAGAGAAACAGGTGAGTTTTGGATACATTTATTAAATTCTTGTCGAAAATTTATTAACATTATTAGGCAATAATAATGTCCAAAATCTGTACACAAATGTTACTTATAAGCATATAATAAAATAATTTGTTCCCTATTTATACATGGACCCAAAATTTAACTGTTTTGTCTTTATTAAATTTTTGTCTTATCCCTTCTTCTTCTTTCAGCTTTTCCTTGTTAGGGGTCGCCACAGGGGATTACCTGACTGCTCATGATTAGCAGTAGAGTTTTACTGTGTCAAGTTGCCAGCCCAGCACCCAACCATCCATGGAAGGTGCACACACGCACACGTACTCATGCCTAAGGCCAATTTAGAGTATCTAATCCACCTACAGCATGTCTTTGGGATGTGGGAGGAAACCGGAGCACCCCGGGGGAAACCCACTTGATGACAAGGAGGACATGCAGACTCCACACAGAAGGCACCCTAGCCGAGGATCGAACCGGAGAACCTCTTGCTGTGAGGTGACAATGCTAACCTCTGCACCAATTTTAAATTTTATGAATGATATTATTTGTAAGTTACGAGGATGACATTGTGAGTCCTCCTTGCTGCAACTAATGTATGCTAATTTATTTATGACCTGTTTGATGAATCATTTATAGACATGTCCTCAATATTTTGTTTTTAATGGTCAACTTATAGAAGACTTTTCATTTGCAGGGATGATCCAGAGTCTTTTTATGAATGTTTTGATACTCTTAATAGTACTACTAGAGGAATTTGTTCTAGAAACTGTTTGAATAAATGTGAAATAAGCCAACATAATAATTCTATAACCGGATAGAAAGATAAAGAGTAAGTCAGCTTTATGAGAGAAGTCTACTGTTATGAATACCTTTCTTTATTATTCCAGGGTACATACTCCAAATCAAATAAAATTCCCCCATATGGAAAGCTTAGGCTTGCTAGGAGGAATATTGTTATGAAAATAATTAGAAAACATTATCAATAAGATTATGGGTAAAGAATTAGAATGAGACTATGATGCTTAATTAAAAGTCATGCACCGATGAGAAAAGACTGAAAGAAAGGTAAATCTATTTTTTAGCATTTGCACTGATTTTTTTCCAGCTATGGATACAAATGCAAAAACTGGCATATTTGTCTTACAGCTAAAATATTAAAGAAAAAACATAAATAATCGTTTTTGTTATAAGAGGACCATGAGTTTTTTAAATATGACAAATGGTACTACCCTTATCAAAGAAAAAATTGAGGCAAAAAACTCCTTCCTATTTAAAAAAAACTGCTCAGTCTAAAGTAAGATCATGAGTGATCAGAAAATGGTAATATAGAGAATGATATTCAAACTCACAGATTTTAATCTGTAATACAGAGAATGATATTCAAACTCACAGATTTCAATCTGTAATACAGAGAATGATATTCAAACTCACAGATTTTAATCTGTAATACAGAGAATGATATTCAAACTCACAGATTTTAATCTGTAATACAGAGAATGATATTCAAACTCACAGATTTTAATCTGTAATACAGAGAATGATATTCAAACTCACAGATTTTAATCTGTAATACAGAGAATGATATTCAAACTCACAGATTTAATCTGTACTACAGAGAATGATATTCAAACTCACAGATTTTAATCTGTAATACAGAGAATGATATTCAAACTCACAGATTTTAATCTGTAATACAGAGAATGATATTCAAACTCACAGATTTTAATCTGTAATACAGAGAATGATATTCAAACTCACAGATTTAATCTGTACTACAGAGAATAATATTCAAACTCACAGATTTTAATCTGTAATACAGAGAATGATATTCAAACTCACAGATTTTTAATCTGTAATAAAGAGAATGATATTCAAACTCACAGATTTTAATCTGTAATGCAGAGAATGATATTCAAACTCACAGATTTTAATCTGTAATACAGAGAATGATATTCAAACTCACAGATTTTAATCTGTACTACAGAGAATGATATTCAAACTCACAGATTTTAATCTGTAATACAGAGAATGATATTCAAACTCACAGATTTTAATCTGTAATACAGAGAATGATATTCAAACTCACAGATTTTAATCTGTAATACAGAGAATGATATTCAAACTCACAGATTTTAATCCGTAATACAGAGAATGATATTCAAACTCACAGATTTTAATCCGTAATACAGAGAATGATATTCAAACTCACAGATTTTAATCCGTAATACAGAGAATGATATTCAAACTCACAGATTTTAATCCGTAATACAGAGAATGATATTCAAACTCACAGATTTTAATCCGTAATACAGAGAATGATATTTAAACTCACAGATTTTAATCCGTAATACAGAGAATGATATTCAAACTCACAGATTTTAATCCGTAATACAGAGAATGATATTCAAACTCACAGATTTTAATCCGTAATACAGGGAATGATATTCAAACTCACAGATTTTAATCCGTAATACAGGGAATGATATTCAAACTCACAGATTTTAATCTGTAATGCAGAGAATGATATTCAAACTCACAGATTTTAATCTGTAATACAGAGAATGATATTCAAACTCACAGATTTTAATCTGTAATACAGAGAATGATATTCAAACTCACAGATTTTAATCTGTAATACAGAGAATGATATTCAAACTCACAGATTTTAATCCGTAATACAGAGAATGATATTCAAACTCACAGATTTTAATCCGTAATACAGAGAATGATATTCAAACTCACAGATTTTAATCTGTAATACAGAGAATGATATTCAAACTCACAGATTTTAATCTGTAATACAGAGAATGATATTCAAACTCACAGATTTTAATCTGTAATACAGAGAATGATATTCAAACTCACAGATTTTAATCTGTAATACAGAAAATGATATTCAAACTCACGGATTTTAATCTGTAATACAGAAAATGATATTCAAACTCACAGATTTTAATCTGTAATATAGAGAATGATATTCAAACTCACAGATTTTAATCTGTAATACAGAGAATGATATTCAAACTCACAGATTTTAATCTGTAATATAGAGAATGATATTCAAACTCACAGATTTAATCTGTAATACAGAGAATGATATTCAAACTCACAGATTTTAATCTGTAATACAGAGAATGATATTCAAACTCACAGATTTTAATCTGTAATACAGAGAATGATATTCAAACTCACAGATTTTAATCTGTAATACAGAGAATGATATTCAAACTCACAGATTTTAATCTGTAATACAGAGAATGATATTCAAACTCACAGATTTTAATCTGTAATACAGAGAATGATATTCAAACTCACAGATTTTAATCTGTAATGCAGAGAATGATATTCAAACTCACAGATTTTAATCTGTAATACAGAGAATGATATTCAAACTCACAGATTTAATCTGTGGTTATTTTATGCAATGTGACTGTGCATCTAAAAGGGGTGTGTTAGACAAATTCAAAATCATATAAAACAAGGAGTGTAAGGTAATTTACTGATTTGTATTGAATTTTGTTGCAGGTAATATTAAATGAAAATATAATTATAAATGTGATGTTTAAACAATTGTTTTAAATCATGTATGTCACTTCTAGTATACAAAATAAGAAAATTTGAATTTTTACGTGGTTGAATCTAGCTATATTTTTATGTTGGGGACAGCTTCCATGCAACCCGAACTTACTTTTGTTTGTATGTATGTATGTATGTATGTATGTATTTATTTATGTTTTGTTGACAATGTTAGTCCTACTATGCCTGTGGTATAGTTTTGTGGGGCACTAAAAGTGATACTCATTGTAACCAGGAGAAATTTGGGCAGGACATTGGGAGAATTCTCCTCCTCTGTGACAGGGGTACTGTAGAATATGTATTGGTTGCTAATGAGTGAGTCTGTTGGACTTGGGCCTTTATAGTACTGATCCATTCCTTCTAAAGTTTGTATAAGTGAAAGTCTAAGAACTGCACAGCTGGAAGATGAGGAACTTGTCTCGAGTAAAGATGACTGGAGACTGAAACTTTAACATGACCGATGGGTGTTCTTGATTCCCACACCACAATTTCTGATTCCTTATAGGCCAAAGTGATGGATTATATGGTTTGTCAAGTGCTTTTGGAACTTGATGGTACTGATATGAATCTTCCTGGCAGTGTACTTGCAGCAGGGGACTTGTTTATGCCCTGGACACATTGTGTAACATTTTTATCATCAGAATTCCTGTGGATTAGCTGCTGTGGCAGAAACTATATCTTGAAAACCTTCTTTTGTTGCAGTTGTTGGTGATACTGGTAAACTTAATCCCCTTAACTTCAGAAACATTCAGAAACATTGTCATGTGGTTTGTTTTCATTTCTGTGTACTACTGCTACACCAGACAGGTACTTTTTAAGGAATGTCTCATTTTACCACAGTATATTAGGGAATTCATTCATGTTCTTAATGGGCCTGTTAATGAAATTTTTCTGAGTGATTTGGATTATGACTTTATTTATTTATTTAACATTTGTTTACAGAGAAAGTCTGAGTACACACAGTTCTTTTTTCAGCAGAGTCCGGGGAGAAAAGCTTCATGAGTAACAATAAATTTTAATATATGAATTACAATAATCAATAAAGTATAAGGTAAACAAAATGTAGTATACACAAGAAAATACAAATTTCTTACATCATGACAACAAAACCTAGGATTTGAACATAGCTACTACTATTTGTAAAGAATGACTTATGTCAAGATATAAGGTTAAGACAGGCTGGTAGGAATAAAGGATTAAACACTGGGGAAGAAGTTGGATAGGGTTGGGGTATACTGTGATGCATCAGAGCATTCATGAGGGATTAGTATAGGAACATAGCCACTTATTTTTTAGATAAGCTTTAAGTGATTGGCTTAAAGTGGTTAGTGGATGAGATTGAGAGAATGGAGTTAGGAAGGGAGCTCCATATATGATTTATATAACTGGAAAATAAAGATTCTCTTGCAGTGTTGTTTCTGTTTGTAAAAACTGGATTATTTTCATGCTGTTATTCTCTTAAAGACTTTTACTATTAATCGCTAAATCTGCTTCAAACATTTTTCAAGAATGAAGTTTTAAGATTTTTATCTTACCTTTAACTCTCTGTGTGCTGCCTACAAAATTTTGATTAAATGCTTTTATGGACTGGAGCTTTGGAACTGTCTATTGATTTAAATAATTATTTGTGTAATCTATATAGTTTGTTTACTGTTAACTGGAGAAGTGTGTAATTATATGGGATAACTTGTAAAATGTTATATTTGTCATGATAAAAGTACAGTTGTACAAGTTGCACTTACCCATGACAGTAGATTTTCAAATTCTTCACTGCTTCAGTAGTTTATGGGTGTATCCTGCAAAGGATACAGCAACTGGTCAGCTTTCAAAAGCTTTTACCTCTTCTTACACTGTCACTCTGGGTGTCGATAGGCTTTGTCCTTTTGGAGAGAACTATATAAGCAGTCAGAGTAAGTAAAAAATGTTCAGGACTTTCTTAGTGCCTCATGCATACATAGCTCTGAGACTTCTCAGGAACAGCAGTTGGCCTAAAGCTTTCTTTATGACAGATAAGTCCTCTTTGGGAAACCCTTTCACACTTATTTGGAATTTTCTTGAATATTTTGTATTTTTTATATATTTTTTGACAAAACTGCAGCATGTCTCTTTAAGAATACATTTTTTTAGTAATGTTGGAAGTTAGTAATTGAAGGATTGCTATTTCATTTCTGCTCATAGCTCTTAGGTTTTATCTTGTTTTTAGGATTATTTCTTTCTGATTCAATTTTACTCTAATTACTTATATTTTGGAGAGTCAGGAAGTATATTTTCAAGGCAGAAACTTTGTGTTGTGTTGTGTGTTCCATATTCTCATTTGTCAATGAAAAAGAGGAAAGATATGCAGTTTGTTCTTGATTTGATTGATTACATGACTTTCCAGCAAACTGATGGTGCAGGGATGACATGTTTTTGGAGGACTAATGATTTTGGAAATTTTGTTTGGTCTTAGTGGTGTATGGATGGTTTCAATCAATGGCTGACTAGCTTTTCAGATAATCTGGCATTATCTGAGCGTGCATGTATTACCGTTTTTTTCAGAAAGAATTGGAGAAAGTATTTTTAAATTTTCTGTCAATGTTATTTTCAGGATCATTAGAAATGGCGTGTTGGTAGGCTATGGAATGATCATTTGGAGAGATGCAATTTTTATGATTCTTAGACTTCTTATTAGATAATTTTTAAAAATAAAATTAGAACTAAATTGCATTTTTCTTTGAGGCAGCATCACCTTGACTTTGCCATGTGTGAGTGGAAAGACTCGGGTAAATTATCTGCTAAGTTAGAGGCAGGTGACTTGCTAGGTGAGCAGTCAGATAAGTAGTTTTTGGTGGTTAGACATGTGTGCTATTACAAGGAATATAAGTTGCAGTGGTACAAACGCATTGGTAGGAAGGAACAAGTACGTCTGTTACTGGGAGCAGCAGTGTATGACTAGTCAACGAAATTACTTGTCACAGAACATAACTTGTTAAATTATTTTGCCCTGGGGATGAACTGGACTTTATTGAGCATGGATTGGGTATTCAAGATTTTTGGGTTACCCTTCTGGAGTTTCATTATGCTTTGGCTGGTTATTATAAGAAGTGTACACCAGGTCTTTTTGATCTTAACTATAGTTTCTATGCTAGTTTTGATTGGTAGCAAGTTTTAGTATTATTGCAAGTTTTACTTAATGGTTATGTATTGGAGATGATTCTAGGGAGAATATATATAGAAGGGGTATAAAGTTTTTGAAGGAAAAAGGTGATGATAATCTTTTGTATAGCATGCACATATTTCTTTGCTATTTGCACTTATATATTTTTTTGTCTTGGATTGTGTTATGTAGGTTGAATCTCTCAGTTTATGGTAACTTCATGGAGGGCAGGAATGGAGTATGGAAGTTTAATGACCCATGTTATGCCTTATGGTACAATATGAGGTAAGAGGTTGTACTGTGGCTACTAGAAAAGTTTGCAGAATCCTGACTGGGGAAAAAGCCTTTGAATATGCTTTTCATAAAACAGTTCAAGATGTTTACTGGTTTTGTGAGTTGATGTATGCTATACTAATTTTATTATGGAACTGTATTCTTATTCATGAGTTGTTCTTATCAACAATGGGTGGGGAAGGTTTGTCCTTCCAGGAGAACAATAAAGCAAGAGTGTCCTTTAGGCCCTTTTTGTTTTGTTTGTTTGTTCTCTTCATTTATTGCTTGTTGAGGTACACAGTTTAAAACTTACTTGTAGGTGGAGCCTAACTCTGACTGGCATTGTACCACTCATTTTGGCATATGCAGATTATATGGTTTTGGTTGCTAAGAATGACTGTGATTCACAACCTTTGGAGGATGCTGTTCATAAGACAAGTATCAATCTGGGTTTTTGTTGAATGAGTTGACATGTGTGCGGTTTGGAAATGTTGAATGTGTTGGGCCAAATGCAGTTTTCTATGTTACTATGCTATTCATAGGTTTTGCTTTTGGATGTCAGCAAAGGGTGGAGGATTTGTGCAACATTTTTAAACATGATATGCAGGCAAGATGGGATTTGTAGCTTTGATTTGATTTCCCCTGTTAGTCAGGATTTCACCTGATTGCTAGTTGTACTGTTCCATTAGACGTTTTCTCATAAAAGGATGCTAGTTAATATGAATATCACTGTGAACCTCTTGATTTTGAAGGGTGGAAGAAACTGTATAGTGTTTTTGACTGATTGCTGTAGATCACAGGAGGTCTGGAAACATTGCTTTCCTGACTTGCATCTTCTCTTTACTATTTTCGATTTGGATATTGTCTTTTTGGAAAATATGTAAGAGGGAAATAGCTAGAATGAAACTATGATGGTACACTGTATTGTTTGGAAACTTTGTGGCCCACTGAGGTCTGCTTTTATATAATAACATTTGGTCTGGTCTGACTTTTGTTATTAATATTACTATTAGTTTAACTGTGCAGTACGTCCTAGGTAAAAAAAGTTTGCATTGTAATTTTTCTGTGGTTGCCTCTTAATGAAATATTTTATAGGTAGATACATAGAAATGGGTGGAGAAAGAGAAACTTACTGCACTTAAGATATGGGGAAATAGTGAGATAAGAACTATGGTGGGGATGACGTTTGGTGTCTCTCTTCAGAAAATATCACTTAAGGGTGCTGGGAAGAAAATGAGATATAATAAAGAGTATGCATTGCTTCTGGCTGCAAAAGCGAAGAAAATAACAGATAACAGACAAGGAAAATTATCCTGAAACCATATGCAGTCTCAGTTTAAATCATGCAGTGCAGTATGAAAAAAGTAGCAACAAAACCAAGGGGGTATTAGATGCACAGAAAGTGGCAGATCTGAAAGATCATGACTTCCTTTTCCCAGTGTACAGTTTATCAACGTCTGCATGAGGATTATAGGACCTACTTTAGGCTTTCAAAATTACAAACAAAAATGGATCCAAAGCATACAAAATCTGAGGGCTGGGATAGGAGATGATATCTGAATTGCCCAGCATTTCTCAAGGGAAGACAGTCGATAAAGAGGGATTATGATGTAGGTGCATAACGTTAATGAAGACAAGTGGAACACCGGAGATGAACAGGCACTTAGCAGGAAGAGAAATGGGATGGTAAAAGATATCTCAAGACTGATTTATTGGGCTATGAACCACATTTACAGAAACAGTAAAAAATTGTAGGTCAGTGGGAGGAATGGAAGATTGCCTCACACTGATGCAATGAAGGATGGGGAGATGCTGATCGGCAAAGAGCAGTTGTATACAAACTAGCTCCCTCTAACATTATAAGTGATTTACTTCACTAATGACTGCTCGGGCCACAAAGCATGGAAGGCATGAGTTGAAAGAGAATAATTCCAGTATCTGAATGTGTACGTTAGGTGTGAGGTGAAACACAAATGCTTCCAGTACCTGCTTGTGTAAAGTTAAATAACTGTTATGGACAAAAAAGCATCCTGAGAGGCTACAATGGTCTTTTATTAGTAAGCAAAACACAACATATGAAAAATAAGATAAGTAACCATCTATTAAAAAATCACAATCACTGGTGAGGAAAAGTAAACAAATGCCTATCATTTTCAACCATTTTCTTAAACTTTCATAAGTAGTAGTTTTAACAAGTATATTACCATCCACATAGAACTACATAAGGGTGAACTGATACAAGTCAGACTTCATGTAGCATAATTAAAGGGTCTATATCATGTCGTCAAACTCTTAAAAGTTCGAATGTCATATTGTCGACACCATATAATCGAACTTTTAAAAGTTCAAACCTCTCAACGGAGATCTCCTTACAGTGCGGAATAGGGAGATTTCCCTTTTCTGTACTATAGTGCGATCTCGGAGTTGGTATATTTAAAGAGTGTGGGGTGTGGGGAGGGTGCAGCCCCCCCATGTGGTGGCTGCAGGCGGGCTTGCCCCCCCTGCTTAAACCATTCAAGTAGGTTTTTTCTTTGGTTTATGTTTTTTTATTACATTTTTGAACTTTTGAAAGTTTGATCATATGGTGTCGACCATATGATGTTTGAACTTTTCAAATTTCGATTATGTAATATAGAAGCATGAAAGGGTCTATATTACGTTGTCAAACTCTTAAAAGTTCGAACATCATATGGTCGACACCATATGATTGAACTTTTAAAATTCGAACATTTCAACGGAGATCTCTGTACAGTGTGGAATAGGGAGATTTCTCTTTTCTACACTGTAGTGCGATCTTGGAGTTGGTATATTTAAAGAGCGGGGGGTATGTGGGGGTGCAGGGGGCTTTCCCCCCTGAATAAACCATTCAGGTAGGTTTTTTCCTTTGGTTTATTTTTTTATTAGATTTTCAAACTTTTGAAAGTTTGATCATATAGTGTCGACCGTATGACTTTTGAACTTTTAAAAGTTCGATTATGAAACATAGACGCTAATGAAAGGCTAAGACTTTCGTTTAGCGGCATGTCAACTGGGGAATCTTGGCAGAAGTCAGAACTTGAATATGCACAGAAACATTAAATGCTGATACAATGACTTCTAATTTGCTCCATGCTACTTCTGTAGTACTTTCCTCTAAACTAATATTTAAATTCTTCTGTTGAAAAAATCCTCAGATCATGGTAATTGACATCATATTTTCAAATGACTTGCTTTTTTCTGAATTTGCTGAAGAATGGACAAAGGCAAGACTTGTTTTAGTCCATAAAGAAAGTACAGGAATATTTTGAGTAATGATGGCCTTGATAATGATTATATTAAGAATTAAAAGTTATGAATTACCAGAGGAAGTGGGGCTTTGCTCACTGCATAATCACTAATTTCAGACAAATGTCTCTTCACAAGCTTCTGATTCCACTGTTGTACTTTTGAGACAGAACTTTTGATATACTTGGACATTCTATTTATTTTACAGTTTTGTGTTTCTCTTCTCAGTTATTTCACTTTCAGTGTGGTTGTGCATGCAGTGATATTGGACTTCCGATGTAAAGATGGAACTTGCTATTTCAAGATTCAAGATTCACTTTATTGTAATTTAACTGCATGCACCCACAAGTGCACAGCTGGATGAAATTTCATTACTCCAAGCACATTTATAAGCCACAGCAATATTTAATACAAAATCATTACACATAAACAAAAACCACAAAAACAAAAATATAGCCAACCGACGGTGCCAAAAGCTACAACTGCTGCAATCCAACTCCAGCACCAACTACATTCAAGTCTTAATCTAACCGCAGGCACAGAAACATCAGCTGCCACATCCTCGCATTCTGCTCAGCACCAGAAGCATTTCTCTAGTCCAGCAAGGAACCACAAGGTACGATATCTCCACACCAAAAACCAGCAATCCATAAACTGATCCACAGATATACTTCTGCAGCCAACCTCAGGCCCTAACAGTCACAACCACACCAAGATCTTGTCCTCCTCCTCAATTCACCAGCCACTCTGTCACTGGCACAGCTCCAAAAACTGTCCGTATTTCCATCTCACCTCCATTCTGGATTACTCTGACCCAACAAGATATTATCCTATTTCAAATTTCATGCTGGCAAACTCCGCTTCCACTTCTGTAACCAATGCACCAACTCACACTGAAGGCCCTGCTTCAAGTTCCAAAGGTAAGAAAAACTAAACATCGGAATGCCATGGACATCACATATGCAACCACTGACAATGGACACACACCCAACCAGATGAATGGCCCTACAACTTGACAATACAGATAAGTACAACAACAAAAATGTTAGTGCACAATGGGAGCCGGAGAGGCCACTGTCATCATGGTGCCGCCATCTTCAGCAGCAAAGTAAAACAAATAATACCTTTATTGCTCTAATAATTACAAGCTGACTGACTGAGAGGCTGGATTTGCCCATAATCATCACTGCCTCCCCATGAGAATGAAACTTGAGTAGGTAAATACCCTGACAGTGGGTAAATTTTCACTGAAAGTTAGGTGGTGATTGTATTATATAGAAGACTTTTTAGAAACAAGTGGTTTTATCCTGGCTTCAGCAATCCCATTGTCTAATGTAAGTTTTTGCAAAGTTCATTTGGCAGTGCTGAAGAGATTACATGAAGCCATATTCAGTATACACTAGAAATGTATATATTAGTCTAAGCATGTGTACATACAAAGTTCCTTAGTATAGTTATAGTTCATACAATTTACACTGTGGCTGTTTAGTTTTCACCATATAGTTTACTTTGTATATCATAGGTCCTTAAAAGTTCTGACAAAGAAAGAAAGAAACAATATTTAAGAAGACACTATCATATTTTGAACATCATTCAGAGTAAGAGTGCCATTTTTTGTTAAATATTTTTTAAACTTGCCACTTATAATGATTACATGTTTATTTCTCTTGTATTTGGCTTAAAGGATCTTTGTATGGTAGTAATTGTAGATTGCTACCTATAATAAGAATCTGCTTAAGGTGTCAAACAGCTCAGTCAGCGGGTTATTTTTAAAACACTGTAGAATTCTGTATTTCCGATGATGGAGATGAACTGCTGTTAAATGACTTTTTAACTCATTCTGGCATGTATCTAGACATATATCATTGCAACTCCTTAAGTGTGGCATTATTCAATACTGATAAGTAAGTTTCTTACATGTGCCACTCTCTGTCATCACTAATATTTATGAAGGCGAAGGGATATAACAGTCATATGTTACAGGCATTGCTGACAGTGATTTCATTTTTAAAGTTAAAAGAACATATACTGTAACTTGTCTGGCCCTGATTGTACCCCAGATGACCCTTGTTTGACAAGTGGTATGACAGCTGGAGGGAACAGATGGGATGAGGATGGGAGTGAGTGGTTGATGCTCAGTTACCCATCCTCAAAGAGAGACTGCCAAGGCCTAAGAGACGCGTGAGCTCACTGCTGCAAATGCCCCTTGACCCGGAAGTTGAACATGTGACAGTGCCCACGCACCTACTGTAGGCATTAATTGCAGAGTTTGCAAGGCTGCTATGCAGTAGAAGGGCTTAGGACACAGTCCTTGGTAAGAGTATAATGCTGCACCAACATCCTTGATCTCCTCATGAGCCCCACATGTGGGTCAAGTTGAATTTATGGTGGAATAAAGTTAGTCCGAATGAGCCAACGAACGAGGAAATGAGCTAGTGGCTTCTGATGATCAGCTGTGGGAGAAGGAGAAAAAAACATTTACACGTTAGTACTGTAACATGAAAGGGAAAAGAATAGATAAGAAAATGCTATTATAACCTTAATATCAAACTGAATATGTACTGCCCTTTTCTTGCTGCAGAATGCAGAACACCAGAGGAAGGAGAAAACTAAACAAGAAATGCATTGAAATGTGTATGTACACACACACACACACACACACACACAAACACATACATAAACATATTTTATATATATATATCGTTTATATCACGTTATCAAAAGATGAAAATAGCGAATGCTATTTCATCGGCCCCAAAACATCTAAACATGAAAATATCGAACACTCAGAACAGCGAATTTTTTCCCATGAAAAAAATTTGCTGCTCCGAAACACATACACACAACACAAGCACATCAAACAAACAGCAACCACACACATAACACTTAAATTTCTACATCTAACGCTACACTAAACTAAACATACACTACTATCTACCCACTTACCTTAACCCAAACCCTAACCCTAAGGTCCGTCACTATTGCACGCTCACCTAACCTGCGCCCTAACCCTAACTCACTTAAACCGCCCCTAACCCTAAAGTCTGTCACTATCGCACACACGCCTAGCCCGCGCCCTAACCCTAATTCACTTAACCCGCCCCTAACTCTAATGTACAAACAATCGCACACTTACTTGAACTCAACGCGTAACTTTCCACCACAGCGCTAAGAATAGCGAAGCCCCAGAAACGGCCAACCAAATTATTTCCTGAGGAAAGAATTTGCTGTTCTGCAGCTTCACTATTCTTAGCATTCGCTGAATAGTGTTCAATATCAGAACATTCAAAGTTTTAATACTTCGATGTTCTGATATAGACCATATATATATATATATATATATATATATATATATATATATATATATATATATATCCCCTTCCATTTTTTTCGTTCACCATGCAAAATGCCTTTTTAGCAGAGCTATGGTCTTTTCACGTGGTAGGTTAATGACCACAGTATGGTGTACTTTAAATGGATTAATAATACCTACATTAGATCTGTTGACTGTAACCTTCATGCTGTATATACAGTCATTAAGAGGAAAAAGTATAAAACCAGCATTGAAACTGTTTTTAAGCCTAACAAAATATATTTCATATTAGCAGGATAGATTGGATGTTATTTTATGGAATGTAAGCCAACATTTTCATTGAGAAATGTCTCCTTATATAAGTGAATGTTTGTAAGGAAAGACTCACGACTGTGAACAGTGCTAAAGTACTTTTAGTACCTAAGTAATTTTACATACAACTGTAAGTGCTGGTATTGCCTGTGATAAGAATTAAAAATCAATTCATTATCAGTGCAGTATGCACATCACCTATTTACTTTGGTATCACTTCTGTATAAATTACTAAGTTGCATAGAAGCAAACATAGTGATTCATGTTTATTTCATTATTAGACATTTGTCTGTGGTTCCACTGCTGTAAAAAAGGGACATTTGCAAGTATTTCAAAGCCTTGATGTATCAGCTGGTTTAAATTTAGTGAACAGTAAATGGACAATTAACATTCTATAGGTTTAATAAAACTATCCACATAGTGTCTGATTAATTGATTCCATAATAGTTTAATGAAATTAGAGAAACAATTCAGTGGAATTTATCTATTCATCTAGGGGTTTTAATTATTTGCCTATATTTCTGTCCTTCTTTCTGTGTTCATATACTTATCTAGGCATATTTCCTTAGTTGAGTATAATCAAAATAGTATTGCACTCTGAAGGCCAGTTATTAAAAAAAATAACATTAGTATATTAATGCAACAAGCCATAAATAAATAAATAAATAAATGAAAAAATAAAAATAAATATAAAGTGAAAAAACTCTGATGCTGACATAAATAAATGTGATATTAACTGTTAATGAAGGGTGAGATAAATAAAATAGAAAAAGACATGGCGAATTTAATAACAGCTGTAGCACATCAAAGTTATTTGGAGTCTGTGTGAAAGGGCATAGGCAGGACATAGGTCAGCAAAAGGAATACAGGAAAAATACAGAGGATAGCGGCATAGCCGGCCTTAGGCATAGGCCAACTAGGCGTCCGCCTAGGGTGCCGCTATAGCAGGGGCACTTTTCCAGTAAAATGGATAGTGTAAATAGACCAGAATGGGGCCACCAGGAGGTGTGGGGGGCACTGTGGAGCCCTTTTGCCTAGGGCACCACTTGACTTAAGGCTGATCCTGGATAGTGGATGCTGTATATGGTAGGAAATGAGATGACCTAATAGCCTCCATTTCATTTTCTTTTCTTTCACTTATATTTGACAAACAAGTTTGCTAACTGGTTATAAATGAGCCTTTTCAAGTACAAGTTAGATTGTATTACAATTTGAAAATTAGTGACATAATTTGGGATATAGACTTGAATAACACATGCAATAGCAACCTCAATACAGATTCAAAACAAGCAGCAAACTGGTACTGGAAGTACAACATAATAGCAATGATTTTGAAATCAAAAGTGCAACTTTAAATATAGTTCAACAATATTATGTCAAACAATGTCATCAGGGTAGTTACAACCCATGGTAGAGAACAGTATGGCTGCATACTAATTTGCAGCATGGGTCAGTTTTAGCATAGATATAAACATGCATTTGCACTTAATCATAAGAACGTTTGTGATTCAAAATAGTGTTGTAGAAGTCATACCATTTTGAAACTTTGCAGACATCAAAGGGAATCTCTCTTGTGTGTTCAAGAAATTACATTTGGATCAGTTAGTAAGTAAGGATTTTTTTAATCTTACAGGCAAACATTACCTTAGAACTCAAAAATGTGTTTTTTTTCATTGTATCTTTGTTTTCTGACCCATTTTAGTGCATTAAAATAACTCTATGTGTTTCTTCCAAAATTTGAATATGTTTTTCCAAATAATGGCCAACATGGGGCTTGACATATCGCTGTGATCTTGTTTTAATGATTTCTTTTCCATTTTTCAGAATCCATTTCAAGTCAGCTTTATATGATTCATTCTAGACATTAGAACATATGTTGTCTTGCTAGCCTATTGTGATAGAATATTAACAGTGGGAGTCACAGGCATCTCACATGCCTTCTGTTGCAGGCATGCTTGCGATCATCATATATATTGTAATTCTCTCATAGCCTGTTTTAAGCAATTCTGACCAATTTTACAACTGTAGCCAGTGAAAGTAGTTGAATTACAGGCTTTTGCAAGGACTGACTTTTAGATTTCTATGCACTAAGCACTGGCAGAACCTCCCCCGCACTCTTCCTGAAGTGTCAGTGCTAGAAGTATAACCCAAAAGCTATTAATCAATACTTCAAAAAACTTGTTCTGCTACTCACCAGACCAGTGCTTAACAGTAACATTTTTTTTTTGTTATCCTGAATTTTGGAGAAATGTGCTAATTTACTTCATATTTTTTTTCAAAAGTATTTACAAGTACAGTACAAAAAGTCTGTTCTGAAATTTGTGTTAATGTTTTTTTTTTTTTAAATGAGGCACAGTTACCTTTGTATTTTATGTTTTCCCACTTCTGTTACATTACTACCCCTTGATTTGTTACATTTCAACATACTAACACTTCATCAAAACCATACTCTTTGTGCATGACAGATTCCATGTACAAGACTTTGACTACTTTCTATAAAACTGTTTCTGTTATAGACAATGCTACTTGCTATTGCACCATTATACAAAATATGTGCTTAGTTATTAGGGTTGACAACTTTTAGATGTCCAAAACGGGTTACTGAAACTTAAGACTGTGCAAGAAAACACATGCCATTATTAAATGAAAAATAATTATTTTCATTTTGTTATCAAAATAAAGACTAAATGATGTGCAACATTGGTTATACTACTCTATATGATGTTAAGATTATCTGATATCAAAGGTGTCTGTGACATTTAGAGAAAAGTCAGAAAATAATTTTCTTGCAAAATAGCAAGACATTTGCCTTTTTCATGCTCCCCTCTCTCTCAGGACGGAATTGCCCAAATCAGTGCTGCTTTGTAGAAAAGGAGACAGATGGTAACTGTATCAGCTAATTGTTCTGATATTGCAGTTTGCCTCTCTGCAATACATGCAGTTTCACCTCACTCTGTCTTTCCTTTCTTTTCTTTTTAATAGCAGCTACTAATATCCTGACATCAGTAAGACTAAGTGTCTATGCAAGATTGTGGGCAATACCTGACAGGGAAAACTACATATTTTCCTGTGCCTGTGCTATGTCTTAAATGAAGGGACAAATTCCTCTGCCAAAGTATATGAGAAGCTAAGCTTAAAAAGAATGGGTGGGATTTCCCTTCCTTTGATTTCAAGGAAAGGAAAGTTTCATGAAGTACAAGCAGGTTTCTGATATTTAAACAAAACTAGAACCATATTGTAGAGAGAAAGCAACCTTCAGGTTTTAGTAGGAGAGGGTGGCTGATGTATCTTCCTTCTTAGCAGAAGACAGGTTTTGGTAAATAGGATCTTGATCACCAGTATGCTTATCTCCTGTGTAAAGGCTGCCAACTCATCTTAGAAAATAACATACAAAAATGTTTATGAATGGGGAGACATGAAGATGCAGATGTAAATGTGTTTCATAATAACTCTAAATATGTTGCTATATTGAGCTGTAATAGCGTAAACTCTAGATAAGGAGGAAGCATAAACTATTGTAATCCTAGGAGTTTCATGACAAAAATACCTGCTATGGTGAAGATGACACTAACCTTTTAATATAACATTTCTTCTGGTGGTCTTAATATGCAGAAAAAAGATAGGAAGGGGTCCAGCCATAGCCTGAGATACTTTGGTTTAGCAGCAGGGAGGCATGGTCAGGTTGGTCTCCAGTCAGCACACATAGCCTCCAATATCCAGTCATGACTAATTGTATGATATATTTCTTTTTTCATTGTTTAGGATTTGTACATTTATGAGCAGCAGAGTGGTGTTGAGTTCAGAGACCAGATTGCTTGCCTCAAACAGTTCAGCAGTATTTCTAACCCCATTTTTACACTTACTGATGACCCTGCAAACAACATCAGTAATGGTGTGTCAAATTAGCTAGTTCCTTTAGGCAAACCGTTGTGAATCTCCTGCCTTACGTCTAGTACAGTAGGTTTAGTCTTTAAGCCAGTGAAGATAACACTAAACTCATTTTTACTCCAGAAAATTAAGACATTATTTACTGACCTGATTCACCCAGAGATCTCAGAAAGATATTTTTCATTTGTGATCCTCAGACCTGAAGGTTTTCAGCATTCTAGTGAGAAAGTCTGTTTGTGTTAACACCAATATCACATAGGAGGGTTACTCTAGCATCCCAATCTCTTGATGTGTGCACTCCTGTAGTTGTGCATTACATCTGCCTGCATTCGTTCTACTGTTCTTCCTCGATATGACTGCCTGCTTTGTCTTCTCTCATTCATGCACATCACTTTGTGGGTGACACAGGGCAAGACATTTACTGTGAGGCTTATTATTTGTAATTATTTAGTGAGAAGGTTTGCCTGTTATCATATTGATGACATGATAATGTTTTCACAGGTGCTATATTATTCACATGGAAATTATCTTTGATTCTCTGTCCATGACAATTGCATATTTCGGATACCAGTTGTCTCAGGAGTATCTTCTATTCTGACTGATTTATTAAGTAACCTAGTTGCATAATGCCAGATTCTTGGAAACAACTGCTGGAATGCTACAGAGCTAGATTCATTAACTAGCTGCTATCATCTAAGTGAACTTTGCATGTTAATGTACTTCCTAACCCTCACTCTTTTTTTTTCTCAATAATTTTTATTGAGGTTTCAAAGCAAGCATAAGCAATAATGAATTCTCACTAACAATGAAAATTATATTTATAGCAAACAAAGTAGA
Source organism: Protopterus annectens (assembly GCF_019279795.1). Taxonomy (NCBI): domain Eukaryota; kingdom Metazoa; phylum Chordata; order Ceratodontiformes; family Protopteridae; genus Protopterus; species Protopterus annectens. The sequence continues at coordinate 588,169,370 of NC_056751.1, forward strand.
GTATAAATTGATTATTTCCTAATGAAAATAGAATAAAAAACATATATTAAACTAACAAGCAACTATTTATTTACAAAAGATGTCTATATATGTTCCAATTAATTACAATTATTTATTCCAGATGATACCATAGATCAATCATTGTTTATTTAAATGTTCCATTAGTCCTTTCCACAAATTATATGAGGAAGTGATTCTTGTGGTTCTTGTCTTTATTGTGATGATCCCCAAATGGCTGACTTCTGAAGTTATATTTTTCAATTCAATAAAGGAGGGAACAACGTCACTTTTCAGGTTCCTTATTATTACTTTTCTTGCAATTGATAATATGCTCCATAAAATTATATATTCCACCTTTGCAACACAGACAGGTATTGGAGTATTAAATAGAATCAAGTATTTGGTCAGTATAGATGTATCAGTGAATAAGGCCTGTAAAACATTATTAATTTCTTCCCAGAATGTTTTAATTTTAATACATTCAAACATATATGTTCCCAATCAGCTTTCTCATCTGATTTACATCTCCAAAAAATGGTTCTAGAATGAGATATGATTTCTATGTATGTGGTGTGTAAAATGATCTATGCATATACTTCCATGTAAACAATTTCCATTTAAGTGAAGATGTAGTAAATTTTGATGAATTTAATATTAATTGTTTATCTTCTTCATTTGGGAATTCTTTGTTTATTTTATTGTAATAGTTCCAGTATGAATCTCTAGTGTATTTTACTTCTATACTTATTACATTATATGTTTTAGATAATATATTATTGGTCTATATTATATGTTGTGCAAAAGTCAATAAAAATTCAATTAACTTTGGGATGGATGTCTTAACTGTAGGTTGCGTGATCTCTATTCTACTTTCAACATATTGTATACATTTCTGAGCATGTAACCAAAATTATTTCCCTATATTAAACTTATCTACTACATATAGGGGTGATAAAGTATTTTCTTTGTGCATCAATTTAGACCAGTATTTTAAGTTTTTTTTTTAAAGTTTTCATTGCCATCTTATTGGAAGAAGTAATAATGTTTTGTGTTTAGGCGATTGGAAAAATGAAAAACAGCCATGCTTTAAAAGAGGGAGTCTTAAACATAAAGGTTCTAATTGTTTTAATTGTTATATTGATTATGTCTGAATTAATTTTAAGATTGGAGTTATTTATAAGTTCTTCTTTTAGTAACCAATACATGGAATTATGGGGAGATATGCATTTATTATGACATATCGAAAATGTAGTTTGGGTTAAAAAATGTCCAAAAATGGATTTCCATTTAGCAGTACAGTAGGGATTTGCCCATAAAATTATTGTTTTTATGACAGAAGCCATAGAATATAATTTGAGGACTGGTAAATTAATGCCTCTATTAGTCCATTCTCTAGTATGGTTATTTAGTGCTATTTTGGTTTATTGGGAAACCATAAGGATTTTAAGAGTATAGAATTAAATTTCTTTATAAAGATTTTTGTTGGTGGTAAAGAGAGAGAATGTACTATATATAACATTTTGGAAGTATAATGATTTTTATAATAGAAAGTCTTCCATCTATAGTAAAGAAATATTTGTTCCAATTACTTATATGGGTTTCAATAGTTGCTAGTCTAGATTCATAATTAATATCTGTTAGCATTCTAATATTTTCTGCTATTACTATTCTTAAATACTTTAATTGTCGTCCCTCTACCATATATTTCTTAAATTCATCCTGTAGATCTTTATTACGATCATTTATGGGGATAATGTTCATCTTATTTTCATTAAAGGTTAGACCAGTTTTTCTTTGAAAGTCTTCTATTAGAGAAAAACATTTTATGAGAGATTTATTGCACTCATTCAAGGTCAAAAGAATATCATCTGCAAATGACTGTGTCTTGAGTATTAACTCTTTATTTTTTGACACTCCTTTAATATCAATTTCTGATCTTATAAGGTTAGCAAATGGCTCAATAACTACAGTTAATAATAATGGGGAGAGAGGGCATTCTTGTTTAGTGCCTTTTGTTATTTTTATTGAATCTGAAGTAAATGGTTCAATTTTGATATATATTTCTGAATTAGTATCTAAACAGTTGATAAGTTGTATAAATATATAAGAAAAGTTGCTTTCTTCTAATACTAATGAAAGATAATTACAGTTTACAGAATCAAAGGCACTATTTATGTCTAGACTTACTATTGTTAAGTTTTCTTTTGTTTTATTAGCCAGATTAATTAATTACATTATTCTCTTTATATTATCATAAACATTTCTATTTAAAATAAATCCCGTTTGATCATTATCTATTAGAGGGAGGTAATTGTTTTAGTCTATCTGCATGTATGGCCATAAATAATTTATAACCAACATTCAACAGAGAACTTGGTCTACAGGGTGAGCATTTTATAGGGTCTTTATCTGTCTTTAGTATTGGAGTTAATAGAGAATAACCGCATGATGGGGGTACTGCCTCTAAGTTCTTAACCATTTCGAAAACATATGAGTAAAATATTCAGAAATTCTTTGGCCATTAACTTACAAATTTCAGAAATAATACCATAATTTCTGGGGGCTTTATTTATTTTAGCTTTTTAATTTGTAATTTTAACTCAGAAATTGAAATAGGTTTATCTATAATATTAATCTGTTCTGCATGTAATTTTTTCTTAATATATTTCTTTAAGTTTTTTTATTTTTTATTTGAGTCCATTAAACTATTTTCCTCATTTATTTTTGTAAAAAAAGTTCTTAAATTCTTTTAATATCTCTTCTAAGTCTGAGAACTTTCTGTTTTTAGATGGTGAATAAATTTCTTTTATATGATTAGACTTATTATATATTTTAGTTTTCATTGGTAACTTATGCATATATTTAGGATTAACCGAATGGTATATTATTTTTATTCTCTCTAGATTAATCTTTCTTTTATGATTTAGAATCTCTAAGTACTTACTTTTCAATTCATTTATCTGTTTTAATAAATCAGGATTTCTGTTTTGATTATGTAGTTGTAATTTATCTATTTTCTCTTGAAGTTCTATGAGTTCACTATCTTATTGCTTTTTCTTAAAAGCAAACCATGATGTACTCCTACCATACATATATGCCTAGAAAGCATCCCAAATGTAGATCTTAGAGGTATCCTGATTATTTTAGTAAATAGATACATTTCAATCTATTTTTGTAGAAATTCATTAAATTCTTTTAAATTAGTTATGTATGCTGGTATATGTCTTATTGGGTTTCCTAGAAATTTGTTTTAATACAATTTGACAGGTTATTGCAGTATGGTCAGAAAATGGACATGTAGTTTTTACCTTATCTAAATGAGTTTTTAAATTCACAGACACATATATTCTGTCAATTCTTGCTTGCGTTCCATTTCTGTGAGAATAATGAGTAAAGATTAATGAATTTGGATCTGCATAGTCTTGAATGTCAATAAGTTGTATTAACTCTATAATTTCTTTTAAGTTCTTTAGCCGCTGGAGAAAGTTTTCTTTTTTTTTTTTTTTTGTGCAGTTCGAATCTTCATCTTTTGTTATACAATTGAAATCTCCTGATATTATAAGACTTCCTTTTGAGTTATTTATAATCTGTTCCATTTGTTTCTTTACTGTTTTTACTCCTATCCCAGAAATCCAGTATAGATTTATGAGTATGTAACATTTCTTATTGAGTTCAATTGTAACTGAACACATTAAACCTTTATCATCTTTGTAGGAATTAATTATTTTAGGGACTGGAATGGTGATTTTCCATAGTATTGTTACTACCCTTCTTTTTTATGTGTGATGTGAGCTTGACAATACAGTGTACAAACTGTGATTGAGTCAATTAATATCAGATGGCAATAAATGTGTCTCTTCTAGGAAAATAACCTGTGAATTAAGTGGTCTTAAATATCTGAATAAATTCCCTCTTTTACACTCGTTATTTAGACTATTAATATTTAATGATAAACAATTTAAACATGTCATTGTACTGCATCAATAGAATTAGAGTTTTCTGTAAGATTCTTAGTATATGTGACTTTTTATTCAGTCCTCTAAATATTGGTATCTTGCTATTGGGTATATAAGATTTGATTAGATTTATATACACAAATGTTATATAAAGGATTATTATAGACACCCTGAACTTTAAACTAAATCTTATCACATTAAAAAACATTTCTGTAACCTTCACCACCCTCCTGGAGTCTAAAACTCCCTGTTTAGATAGTGCTACTATCCAAGCATTCCCTTCCATTCAATAGGAAGTAAAGTAGAGTTAACCATCAGTCTGATATAGAGTCTATGGTTATTCCTACTATTTGATTTATAGATTAACAGATTATATTAACAAGTCCTCTCTAGGTCATATATTGACTTATTAATGTCTGAAGGATAGAACTTATTTACCTCATTTTATTAACATCTGATATTGGAGGATATGCATGAAGAAAGGAAAAGAAAAAAGAAAAACATTTATTTCACCATTTGATATAATAGATGTATGTGTTTTCTGTTGATTCAGTTTTCCATTCAGAATGTTAAAGTTAAAATCATTACTATTTAAACTTATTTATACTTCATGTGTTCTTACTCTTTCTCTGCTTTATCAATTCTTCATTTTTGTCTTCACAATCCACTTTTCATTCTCTATTTTATTATTGTCTATTAGAATATTTTTAAAAATCACAGCTAATTTATAACAATTGAATGATAACATGTTATAATATTCTAAATAAGAGTAGTATGAGTTATAATTACATGCAAATACTTTAAACAACAATATTAGTCTGACACTTGTTATAAAACATGTATTCAAATTATATCAAGACATTAATGTAAATCAAGTATTTATCTAAATATTATCAGTGATATATCAGAAAATCATTATTTAATACATCAAATAGTAAATTCCTTTCAAGTGATATTCAGTCAATTGAAGTATGAATTAAGTGCCATTATTTCATTTAGCACAATGCGTTTCACACCCATTTTAGTCTTATATTTATAGCATTATGACTCTCAATCAACTCGTATAACTTTTGTTCTAAGTAGTGTAAAGATTGAATAGATATTTATTAACTAATTCATAATATGAATGCAGTTTAAATGCAACAGTATGATAATTTTACTTGAATACCACAATTAATATTTTCAAAAACAAAGGTCTATGTTATTTCCTGTTTAAAATTTTCTTTATTTTAAAAGTATGTAACAAGATTTCTAAAAAGATATCTAAGATCACTATATCTGTTTCTTAGTTGAATTGACTAGTATTCATTTTTATAAACTTAGTCTCCTTTAACTCATAGACGGCTTTAAATTATAGTTATTTTGATTTGTATCATCTGGTTATAATTAGAATTAAATGCCAGTTGATTACTGCTATTTGTTATCTTTTCTCCATAAACATTTGTCTTGTTTATAACGTTCTGTTCAATTAGTCGAGAGAGTTGCTATGGAGAGTAATGTCATAAGTCTTTCCTCTTTCTAACAAAAATCAGATGTTTTATCTTTGCCTCAGTTTAGCTTTTTTAACTGCTTATCTAATTAATTTTTAAATATTCAGAATCCAGTTAATCAACGTAAAAGCTGAATTAGAATAACACTGTTTAACTTATATTTCTCACATCATATATTAACTTCCCCCACTTTGTTTGAGTGATTTATAAAGTCATGTATTAATATAGAAGGTCACAATATCAATTTTTCCTCATTTATTGTATTTAATTAGTAATAATGGGGGTATTTAGTGGAAACTGGAATGAAAGAGCCTTAATATGCCCTTTGATAACATATTTATATTACAGTGTTTGTGTTTGTAATCAGGAATTGTCTTTTCCAAGTTTATTTAGTACAGCATTTATTTAATTTTACTATAATATTTAGCAAGCTAGTTAGTCTCTTAATGGTTCTATAATTATTTATGCTTCCCTTTACATAGTTGGGAATTGGAAGGTTCATGTGCAAAGAGTTCTGACTTCACCATTCTAGTTTAAAACCTTCATGCACCAATCATTACCCTTTAATATAATATGTTTAATTTTACTTTTAAAGATTTCTGAGGCTGAACATTTGCAATTGAATACTTTTCCTCATTATTTTCTTTACGTATACATTTACATGTTTTAACTTTGCTTAAATGACCTTTATTTATTTTATTGAAAGTGTATGTTATGTAGAGGTTACCATGAAAATCAGAGACATCTCTGGCTTAAAGATCGCATCTTTGTGATCATCACTTTTCTATTGTAACTAAGGGATTTACTCACTTTCTTAAAATGCATCACTGTCACGGACTGAGAGTAAACCTTTGCATTATAATAATCTGCCTCTAAAGGTGGTTTACAAATACACTTACATGCTTTAACTTTATTTGAAGTCATTTGTTTCTCCGTACTGAAAGGGTATGTTATGTGGAGGTTACCATAGAAACCATAAAGATTTCCAGTTTAAAGTTCGCACATTCACAATTGTCATTTGTAGTCATTGTCTAAAGGCTTCACTCACTCTCAAAGTGCAACATCCTCGCAGCTGCAGCGGGAACAAGGATCTTGTCAAAACCTTTTTTTTAAGGTAAGAGCTGCATCAGTTAGCTCGTGCATTTTCAGTTATTGTCGATAATTCACACTTTGTTAAAACACAATGCGGTGTTTTTTTTAAATAAAAAATACAGCAGCCACAAATATACAACCTAACAATGCCTGTTAACCTCTTAAACATGCCAAAAAGCATATTAACTATTTTAACCAATCCCTGGTGTTGATTAGTTGCCACTAAACACCATTGAAGCTCGAAAACCATTCAAAAAACAATAAATATTCAAAATTTAACAAAACACTGTAATTATCATCATGCTTTTCAATCATTTACATCACCCAACACAGTTATTTACTTATTTGCAGTTATTATATGCTTCTTAGGATTAAAAACTGTTTTCTAAAGAAACTGCTACAATATATTAAAGGCTCTTGTATAAATTGTGACTTCAATCAACAAACTAATCAAAATAGAAGAAAGAGTAAAGGAGACATTGTTTAAACTATGACTTACTCATGCACCATTTAGGTCAATACAATAAATATTGACAATTTCATTTCTAAATAAATGATCAACTCTAGTGCTTTTAACATAAAACAAACAAATTGAATGTTATATTTCTTAAAAGAACCTTTGTATGAAAATAATTAAAGGAAGAAGATATTACTTTTGAATTACTTCATATGACTAGTTGGTTTGAGTTTTTTATATATATAAATAGGCTGTAAGATATGTAGTTAATGTTCTGAAAAAACATATTAAATAACTGGTCACCTTTTCATATGATGCTTGTGGGTGTTGAGATTGAAATTCTGCTTTACTTTCTAAAGCACAAACTGCTGTGTTTTGTTAAGTAAAGAATATTTAGTTATTAGGTGTTTAGATAAGGAACAAGTAAATACTTAGTTTTTTATCTTTTAATTTCATCTTTTTTTCAGTGGTTTTCCAATTATTCCTTTTTGTTTGTCTCTTTAACGAGCTGTTATTCTATTCCATATCTTCTGTTTTATCAAGTACAGCTTTTGTTTTTAGGTATGATATAGCATTGTCTATGTATTCAAAGATTTTTATTTCGTCTGTAAGGAAATTTTTCAGTCTGGCTGGGAAGAGTAAATGTACTTTAATTTGACATTTTTTGAGTTTTCTTATTAAAGGTAGAAATGTTTTTCTCCTGGACATCACTGCAGTTGAGAAATCATTGTCAAATCTTACTGTTTGGTCTTGGATTTTTATAGGAGACTTAGCCTGTGCAGTCTTTATGATCAGATCTTTATCCTGTGTGGAGAAGAATCTTACAATTGTAGATCTCGGGTTTGTCTTTTTTGAAAGAAGCGCTGTTTTAGAGAGAGATCTATGGGTGTGTTAAATGCCAAAAGACATACCTTCTGGAAGCTCAAGAGTTTTAAGGATTCAAGTTGTTAAAAAGTTTGTCATGTTGTCATTCTCAATTCCTTCAGGTAACCCAAAAATTCTAATGCTGTCTCTGTGTGATTTGTTCTCTAAGTCATCTATCTTTTCCAGCAACAAGGTGCTTTGTTTCAGTAAGAATTCTAAGTTATGTTAATCTTCTGCTAGTCTTTCTTCAAAGTCATTCAGGGTGTCCTCTATCCCCGAGATCTGAGTTTTTTGTTGGTTTAAAGTTTCTTGTAATTGTTGCATTTGTCTTGAAGTATTTTGTTTGAAGTTCTCAATTTTATTGTCCATTTTATCCATCTTGAGAGAATGTTCTTGTAAACTGGAAAGAACAAACTGTATATCCTTTTTTAGTGAAGGTTCCTGAGAGGTTACTTTTTTGTGGCTCATTATGAGTATAAAGATGTATACCTTCCAAGTAGTATTTTGACAGGAAATGTTAAAGTTAATTATGTCTTTTTTTGATATTCCTTCTCTAGATGTTTTTCCTTCATAGTATTTGTTGAACAAAAATGTAAGGAATAACTAAAAAGTGAAATGTCCTGTCAAGAATGAAGAATTATGGCAGAGTTGATAAAAATTGCTGCTAGTCAGTCAGCATCATGGCCACCCCCCCAATGCTCATTATTTACTCTGAGCTGCAACCTGTATATTTGTATTAAGTGGAGATAGTCATTAAATAGATTTTTATTTCGTTATTGGTGCTGTAGTGATTGCTTTTATCTTGAAGTACACTGCTAGTTTCATTGACATCAGCATGGCTGTAGTTACCTATGCCTTGGTTTCTTCCCATCTAGACTGTTCCATGTACCCGTGGAGCCTGTACACAGAACTTAAACATTAGCATCTAGTTTTAGAGCTTCACTGCCTGACTAAAAACTAGTATATTGCATTGCTAGCATATTCTATAGCCTTTCAGGAGTTTTCCCTGGGTGCTCATTTAATCCTTGGCATTTACAATATTTTGGTCCTGATTTACTTGGTCCTAGATTCTTTGTATCCCCCTACTGAAAGGACGGCTAGCACACTACCAATCACGTCTTCCTTTTCATCTCCTTATGTAACCCAAGCTTGTAACACAGATTTTTGCTACAGTTCTACCTACTGCATTAAAGTACTAAGAAACTCATACTTAACAAGTACACAAACTTGTTAGCAACACAAGCAAAACATACTGTTTTACACAAACATTTGCACCACACCTCTCAACTGTCCAAATTTTTGCTCATACTTTTGATCTGTACCTCATAACATTTGTGTTTTTACTGGCAATTCACTGAGGATTAAAGTCACTAAATAATGGTATGCATTTGAGTTTCAAATTTAATATCCTTTAGAAAATGTATGCTAACACAAACACTGTATTTCTAGCAAATTTCTAAGTATATAAGAGCAATAACCACTTTTGTGAACCAAAGAGCACTGGATTTCAGAATAAACACTTCTAGTGTTTTCTAAGGGAGAAAACTTATATTAGGTAGGTGGAGTCTTGCTGATAAAAAGTTTTTTTTATGATTTTTTTAAAGTTTTGCTTATTTTAAAACTCACGCCGATTTTTAAAGGTGTATTAAAACACATTAAGTTAAAAAAAGTGTTTGAACGTGATACTTTTTGTACTATATATTTTTAAATTCTTTATTGATTGTAATTGATGCTTCATTTTGAATGGCTTGTTATTATATAAATTGATTGTTTTGCATAAAGTATTTATTCTGAAGAAGTCCAGTGTTCTTTGGTGAACGTAAACACTTAATGTTATAAACGTCCCTTGATACTCACCATTTTGCTCTTTTTTTTTGGTTTTAGTTTTTATTTCTATACTCACCCCATTTCCTCTGTATTCATTTTTTGTATTATAAAAACAATATTTAAAATCCGTCAATATTTTTAGGCCTTTGTCCCCTGATAATTTTAGGCTATGTCCAGATTTCTTTTACTAAGATGTTGAGAGGTATGATTCGCACATGTACACAAGCTTGTTTGCAGATAGCAAGACTCACTGTATCCCCATCTGTGTGTGTGTGTGTGTGTGTGTGTGTGTGTGTGTGTGTGTGTGTGTGTGTGTGTGTGTGTGTGTGTGTGTGTGTGTGCGTGTGTGTGTGTATGTGTGTACATGGGGGAGGGGGAGCTGCCCACACCTGCAAGCATAATTACTCTTGCTCCAAAGTTTTCTGCACTTTGGAGAAGGGTGGTCACTGACAAGCAGGACAAAGCCTATCAAACTCTTTTCTGAGAAGCTTCATGACATGAATAACTATAAAAAAGACATGCAAGTAACAACATTACACCTGTATGTGTCCTCAAGTAATGAAAAACTAAGTACAGAACCATCTAACAGTTAAACTTGAAAGGCTTACTTACAAGCATGTGTTATGGTAACTATAAAAAAGGCATGTGAGTAACATCTTATACCTGTATGTGTCACAAGTAATGAAAACCTAAATACAGAACTATCTAACAGTTAAACTTGAAAGGCTTACTTACAAGCATCTGTTATGGTAACTATAAAAAAGACATGAGTGACATCTTACACCTGTATGTGTCGCAAGTAATGAAAAACTAAGTAACAGAGCTATCAAACGGTTAAACTTGAAAGGCTTACTTACAAGCATGTATTATGGTAAGCCGTGGTGAGCAGCTAGAAATAGGTTGCATTTACCTACCATATGACTTGTAATAGTTTGCTCAAAGTCGCTATAAGATTGCTCACAGCTGTGCCTTTGAAACATTAAGTTTGGTGAATTTGTATGGAAATATTCATTGCCAAATGTCTATCAACCTTCTTTACTTCTTGGATAGCAGTCTTGACCTTGTTTTATAAACAAGCAATTCAGTAAATTGAGTACTTACAGGAGCCTCTCTAAGTACTAAGTGGTCAGTGTTATGCCTGATCCATTGAGTGACAATTCCTTTGTTTGATGTAATTTTATAAACCTACCATTTCCACTAATCTTCTTCTCTTAAAATACAATTGAAAACTTTTTATGCAAAGACTTATCAGTTTCTGAGATGCACTCCTTGAACCGCTGGTCTAACAGTGGAATGAATGAATGCTGCCCAGTACTTCACTGACCTATATCTACAAAGCTCATGCCCTAATAAGGGAATGTAGGGCAAAACATAAACACTCTGATTGACTTAGCAAAGAAAAGAGGAGGGCAGTTAATAGAATAAATAAAGCCTTCCAAAGAGACTGTAATATTACATTATATTGCATTCAATAGATGTCCGAAAATGATAACAACCCTGTCTGATCTAATCCTAAAATGCATGCAACCTCCATAGCATAATCCTAATATATTCTCTATATGTTCTCTATGTGTACACCCTATTTCTAGCACACATTCCTGAAGAGCACTCCAGGGGACCACACAACTCTTCCTACAAATGTACTTTTGAAGAGCCAGAAAACAGTTGTTCCATATGATACCAAGGTAAAGAAAATTATTTAAAAATCTGATTTTTTTTTCTTCTTGTTTCAGAATGTTGGCATATTTGCAAAGCTATACTTAAGCTCTGTGAACTCTGCAATATGTTTGTTTCTTATGGCATAAAATGTATGCAAACCTAACGAACATTCTCTGCAAATGTTTAAAAAAGGAGACTGAAAGTAAAGTAAACGCACAAAACATGTAATTGAAATGTAAAATGTAATTTCTTATTTTTCTGTTGTCAGGAAATTAAGTGAAAGTAAAGTAAATGCACAAAACAAGTAATTGAAATGTAAAATGTAATTTTTTATTTTTCTGGTGTCAGGAAATTAAGTGCAACTGAAAGATTAATTGTGAATGAGGAAAGATGCAGTTACTAGATATATGGCAATACTATGTTTTATTTTTCAATTGTGTGGGAAAAGGTTGATATAATTAGCTCATATTTGCGCAGTGATCTTAAAAAGTCCTTGCCACTTAGCCAAGGAACTTATTTTCAGGGGTAAGAATCAGAACTGGAACTTGATCAACTATATGAAACTTTTTGTTCTGATCATTCCTGTATCCACATTGGCTTTTTTAAGCCCTTTCCATATGTCCTTGCACCATCAACATGGACCCTGAATTTTCATTTTTTTTCCAGAAACAGTACAGTAAATCTGGTTCTGGACTGTCTCTGTATTGGTAAAACCCAATATTTTCACGCAAACAACTTTTCTTTTTTTTTTGTTTTGAGAACTGTAAATAAGTGCCACTCTTTCCTGAAGGTCTGTATAATAATCAATGATGCTTTTGAAAGGTGTCCATTAAACTTTCCATGTCTCCTTCACTATGTCTGAGGGTCTTCTGCCACATAATAACTCAGTAGGACTAAACGTTATGGAGCTGGGAGTGCCTCTCAGACTGAGAACATTAAATATGTCAGCAGTTGATGTCAGTATTTCCCATCTTTCTCAATTATTTTTTTAACATGGACTCTAAGGTTTAGTTGAACCATTCCAGTCACCCATCCATTTGCAGATGGTACACTAATATCACATGGTTAACCTGAAAACTCTGGCAAATGTGTTTCTTAACTTTTGACATAAAAGGGTGTCCCCTGCTCTGTTAAGACTATCTTAGGTACTCCTAGACATAGGAACAAGAAACTAGTTACCTAGCCATTGGTTTGGAGTTAGCTTTACTGAGTGGGACCATTTTGGGGAATCAACTGGCAGAGCCCAGCACCACTATATGTACTGGGGTCCATAGTAAGGTCTAGCCAGTGGCACCACTATATCCATAACAATTTTCTTAAAAGGGACTTCAGTTATGGATATAAAAGTTAAATGATTTCTAAAGCCCTTTGACACTCAGGGCACCCAATACAAGTTTTAACCTTTTTTATATCACCTGGAAAAATGAATCTGTCTGACTCTCACTTTGGTTTTGTCCACCTTATTTGCCTCTAAAACATAAATATGTATTAGTTTAATAACCATTTGCCTAAACAATTTGAGTGCAAGTACCTTCTTTCTTTAGCTACCATATACAAGAGATCAGGTTTCAATTCAAAATGGGCATAATCTTATAGGGGCCCTATGGGTGCATCTTCTATTACCCTAAAGATGATTTTTCTCTCTCTCTCTTGCACAAATGAGGGTGTCATCTTCCCATGTGTTCTTTTAACTCATAATTGTGCTATGTGGATATAAGTTTTCTGGGGTCCCCCTCTTTCTTCAGACCCTGAGGGGTACAGGGTGTTATGTTCTCTCCCGACATAACAGGTACAGGAGATTCTGAATCACCTGAATAGTCTAAAGAATCTTGCTCATCTTTCTTTTTTCCCTGAAGCCCCACACCCCTCTCTTTGGTTCTTTACTATTCACCCTCTTCCTTTTATTTATTTTTTTAGTTTTTTTTTTTTTTTAAGATTTAAAAAGAAACATTTTTGGCAGTCAGCTAGCGTGTTCCCCAGTGAAAGAAACAAAGCGTGCTATCAAAAGATTAAAAGTATATTGAGGAAAGAAGTACATTGGCCAAAGTTTAATTGCAGAATTAAACTTGTTAAACATACTAGTATGTAAAATACACCGACGAACTAGCGAAGAGAAAATTAAGTACACACAAAAAAAAACTTTGAAATTCAAACTGTGAATAACAGAAAAAAACAACAACCCACACCAGTACAATAAGATTTTATTCTTTTACTGTATCAGAACTTCTTCAGAAAATGGTTGCAAAAAGCAAACAGCAGTATATGGATAAAATGTGTGTCAAAAGTCACATTAGTAAAGCATCCAATGAACAACATGTTAGTACTGTAAACAAAGTGATTGACAGGAACCCACATGGGTGGGCTAAAAGGAACTCAACTGTAACCATCTAAGTGCACATTTTAGATTTAAAGATTCATTCAAACCTGGATAAAACTCAGCATTAAGACACAATTGCCATTTTAATTCCTGCACTTGCAGTAAATTGTCAGAATCTCTAACAAAGTTATTGATTTGGTGTAAAACAAAAAATAGAAACTTAGAAAAATTAAAGCATCCAAGACTATGTTTACCAAGTGCATTGTTATGGTCTGTAGCTCTTATTGCATAATTGTGTTCCTTAATGCTGTCTCCCAGTCTAATACCGCAGTGGTGGTGCTGTGGTAGTATTGTCGCTTCACAGTAAGACGCTGTCCGGTTCGATTCTCAGCTAGAGCGTCTTCTGCATGGAGACATGCGTGAATGGGCATACCTTCGTTGAAGGTTGTGCATCAGGCCTAGCAAGCCGGTACGTAAAAATCAACTGACAATCATTAGCGGACCGGAGTTCCGCTGTGGCGACCCCTAACCGGGAAAAGCCGAAAGACACAAACAAACAAACAAACAAATGCTGTCTCCCAGTCTGCAAACTGTCTTCCCTACATAAAAACACTGGCAAGCAGAGCAGACAGCACAGTAAACCACTAATGAGCTGTTGCATTCAAAATGTTGATTAAAGTGGACAACGCAACTACAGTGATAAAAACTGCATGAATCACCTATGAAAATATATTCACAGCAAACACACTTTCCACATGAAAACATTCCTTTGGGACTAGAAGAACTAGTTGGTGGAGAAAGCAGGAATGGCTGATCACTGTTTTCAAAAAAAGACTTTATAGTCCTAGTGCGTTTGAATGAAAAACAAGGCTGTGCCCCTAAAAACCATCTGATGCATGAGTCACTCATTAATATTTTCCAGTTGTTGGAAACGATCTCTCTTATGACTTTCATGTCCCTACTAATGGGAAGGGAAAAGCTCATTGTACGATCTGAATCGGGTACTTGTTCAGTGGTTGGTGTGAACCCATGCTTCAGAATGAGTTGAAACTTGGTAAGCCTGGATGACTTCATTTCATTTCTAACACTTTCAACAAGGTGCCTAGGGTACTGTTTTTGAAGAAACAATTCTGTGAGAAAATCAGATTCAAGTTCAAAAATGTGGTTATTACTAGTTAATACAGATAACCGAATAAGCTGCCCTTTAATAATTTAATTAACATTTGTTTACTGGTAAATTCTGACTTGGACAGAGCCCATTTTCAGTGGAGGTCCGGGGGGGGGGGGCTCCAAATGCATGTCTTTGGAGTAGTAGTAATAGTAAAATGAAAACACATGGAGCATTTTAGTAAGGATGAGATAACAAATATACCTATTAAAATAGATGACTCTACTATCACTGAGGATCACTCAGTATGATACACTGGAACATTTTTATGCCCATAACTTTTTTTTTGTTTTCCTATCCAGAATAGTCAGGAGGAAGGGGAAACTGATATTAATAATGTGGATGTGTGCTCTGAATTTTCTAGTGGTAATATTTATGGTGTGTTGAAGTGAAACCTAACTTGGCTGCTGGATCTGACAGCTTAAATGTGTATTTCTTAAGCACCACTGCAGAACAATTGTTGCCATATATAATTAACCTATTGGTTTTATTCCAGGGGTATGTGAAAGGTCTATCATGGTGCCTATGATTCAGTGTATTAATCATTCATCTGTAGAAAGTTATTGGCTGATAAAATAATATCTAATACATAATACTATATAAATAATAACATCTATAAAGTGACATATAATTAATAAAATGCTTTGTGAAACTTCTTTGTCAACTACCATCAATTCAGGCTAAAATTTAGAATTTAGGCATACACCAGCATGTTTTTTTTTTTTTTTTTTTTTTTTTTTTTGAGGGAAAGCTTTTGAGGCAGTGCCATCCATTGATATCTTAGAGATAATGCCATAATCAAACATTAACACATATATTATCAACTGGGTTCCACACTGGCTGGATGATAGAAGTCGCAGTGTCTGTGTATCAGAGATTGTTTCTTTGATGAGTTGGAGGTTAAAGGGGAGCCATCAGGTATTGGTTTTGGGACCAGTTATTCTTTGGTAATTTATGTAACAAATTTGATATTAGACAAAACATCCAAATGAGTGAATGTTTTGAGGATACAAAAAAATGGGAATACTGTAACTAAAATTAATGACCAGGCAGGGATACAGGAGTTCATGGACTGCCAGTATGTGTGGTCAGAGCTGAAAGGCATGACATTTGATACAAACAAATGCATGTGCATTCGATGACTGTATATTGTCAGCTGAAAATAACAAGAGATTTAGGGGTAATGGTTGATTAATAGCATAAGAGATCAGGGGTAATGGCTGATTCTGGATAAAGCCTTGATATTTCTTTGAGAAGTATGCATAGGAAGTCCTGTGGGCTAGTGAAGCATATTTTCAGTTTTATTTCAAGTAGAGATGTGTGCATTTTTAGTTCCTCAATGTAAGTTGGTTGTTAGACCAATTATGGAATGCTATACATCCTTTTGTATGTATAATCAGACACAACAAAAAGACTGCAAACAGTTCAGAGGGCATTTATTAAGCAAATATCTAATGTCAGGTATCTGAATTAATATAAAAAACAAAAAAGAGCAACCACCGCAAAATGTGCCACACTTTATTAAAAGGATTTAGTGCTTTCGTCCTTCATACACTGGACTACATCAGAATATTACCAAAAGTAAAACAGCAGTTTAAATACAGTTTTAAAACCATGTGACTAACTTTTTAATTGATAATTAAACGATTAACCCTTAAAACCAAGTCCCTTTAAGAAAGCATCTTCCATCATCCAAAAGTAACCATCCATTAAACGTTACTCACCAACGGCTACTAATAAATGTTTTTTATATAAAACATATTTACATTAAATAGGAAACAACTTCAATTTTAGATAACTTGCAACAGAAATTGTTTAATTTAGACCAGGGGTGGTGGCTGCATTACATCTTAACTGCCATCTTAATTCTTTGTACTCAAGGTACAAAGCAGATGGTCCATCCCTTGGTTCCAAAATAACATGATCAATAGCAATAACTTTAAAAGAATGTGTTGGAAAACTTTCAATATGTTTGTACAAAGCATTATGTCCATCTTTATTACTAATATCATACTGATGTTGATAAAGTCTATTCTTAAACATTCTTGAGGTTTTTCCTATATAAAAACCTTGACATTGTTGGCATTTTGCCACATATATAATTCCCTTACTATCAAAATAATATTCACACTTCAATTTAATAGCTCCAAAATCATCAGTAAAAATTTCAGTAGCTTCTATAATGTAAATACACTGGGAGCAGTGATATTTAACCATTGCTCCCCCTGTTGTAATGCTTGGTGTTTTTTCCATCACAGATGTAAAGCAAACATCTTTCTTATACACAGTGAGAGCTTTCTCCCCCACCTTTTCAGTATAGTCCTACTCCATCCCAAACAGGGTCCAATTTTTAAATATAATGTCATGTACATCCTTAAAATGTAAACTATATGGGAGTACCAAAGCTTTCCTATAACTATTTTTTTATCATAAATAGCTATTGCATTTTCAGTTAACGCATTGTATGTACCTAATAAAGGAAAGTATACCCCCTCAAATCTTTTTCTTTACACTTCCAAAAAATCTCAGAGAGAAAATCCTCAGGATATCCTCTCTTCAAAAGCATCTCCCACTATTTCCTGCATTCATCCTTAAAACAGGCATCATCGCTAACCATTCGGGCTATTCTTTCCAGGTTTACCTCATTCTGTGTAGTAACAGAATAAACTGATTTTTATTAACATAATTAAACAGTTACAGAGGCATTTTAGGTGCTGTGCAAAATTTTATATATATATATATATATATATATATATATATATATATATTTACAAGCTTTGGAAATTTGTCAGGAAAATATCACATAAAAATAAAACCATATGCTATGTCAGGGATGCATACTTCCAGAAAAATATTATCAATTCTCAGGATTAAAACACAGCAGAAACTAAAATGAATGGAAAGCTTAGGTGTCATTAAGAAGTGATTACAGCCAACAAAATATGTATGTGTTATAATTACCAATGTGAAAAAGACAAGATTTTAATTTATTATCTACAAAATCTGCATAAAGTGGATAAAAGAGAGTCTTGCCTTTTCCTTATAGTAGGAAAGTTGGCATAAAGAATACCAAATACTAAGTTACTGCCAATACTAGTTACCAACAAGTGATTCTGACAAACAAAGCTAAGTGATCAAAGCTCCAAACCACATACATTTAGTGCAGTATTTGGAAGGTACAGACTCCTTCGATGTTTGTTTGGCATTGCATCAGCACCCAAAGTATTAAAAAGAGCTGTTGCACAAGTTATTTAAGATATTGTAAATATATGTAATGTATATAACGTATAACAGAATTACCATAATTACACAAACTCAACCCCTTGTTCAGAGAGATAGGCTCCACTCCTTCAATAAACATGAGAGGGACAAAAGAGGTACTGGAGAATGAATGAATGCATGGAGGAATGCTTACTCAAGATGATAACATATATTATATGCATGTAACTTCTAAGAAAACAAAAAATAGTAAAACAAAAAAAAATAATGATGGAAATAACCACAGACAGACCTAGTATTTTTTAGTGCTTTCATCCTTTTACTGTATCAGAACTTCATCAAAAAAACTATAGAGAAACAAAAAGTCAGTATTTAAATACAATTCAGTTTCCATAAATCTGCTACATAATGTAAACTATCCAATGAACCTTATCCTATTTAAATGAAAGACACTAATCCTTTGATTGACAGAGCTTCATAAACTCTTTAAAAGTGAGGAAAATAGCCATTTAAAGCACATGTAGGCACGGATGCATTCTTGCTGTAACCACTGTGGTGCATGTTTAATATTTAAATTATCATTGAGCCCAGGGAGAAATTCTGCATTAAGATACAATTGCCATCTGACATGGCTGAGGGATTCATGACATGCAAATTAGAGCAGCAATCCCTACCACATCACAGTATTGAATATGGCCAAAAGGCCATGTTCAACCACCTGCCATGACTGTGGTACAGGCATCAGGGGTGAATGGAGTCACTAGACACCAGGAAATACTCTTAAATGCAAGTGTCATTGTAGCATCAACAGCACAATGGCAATTGGAGGATTACAAATAGACACTAGGAACACCATATATTGGAGTGCCATAATGGCACCAAAAATCACATAGGATCATAGGTTCATAGGTGTTTAGTAGGCTAATGACCACAAGAGCCTTTTTAAGCCTAGCCATGCATCCCAAATCTCTGACAAGCTCTGATACCTTTGATTTAATATGTGTAAGCATGGGCCTGGGAGATGAACCATTTACAGGTTACCTGTGTCCATTAGAGACATAGATGCCAAACCAGGGATGAATTTCTGGTTTCCCATCCAATTGTCCAAGGTGCACTTGAATTGGGTTAGGGAGGAACTCTGTCTCACATGGATGGGGAGCCTGTTCCATAGATGGGGTAGTCTCTGGGATACATAGCTATCACTCCAGCAGGTCCTATTTATATTACAGGCAAGGGTTAAGTCTTTAAAATGGGCAATTCTGGTGTTGTTTGTTTTGTGGATATGCAGGAGGTCCATTAGAGTGGGGTCTGACAATGCCCTGTATGGCAGACATAGGTCTCCCCTCAAAAGCCTGTAAGGAGACAGAATACAGGGATAAGGCCTTGAGGCAGTCTGCATAGGACATTTTACTTGCAACCTGTATTCTTTTAGTGAAAAACCTCTGTGGACGTTCCAACTGTTGGATATGACTGATTAGGTACATACCAAAGGGGGCATTGTACTCAATGATAGGTCTGAAGAATGCCAAATACAGTGGAACAATGACTTCCTTGGACTTAGATGCTATACCTTTGTTTATAAGTTGAGCAACATAGAATTATTTCCTCACCACTGTAGACACATCATGGTCAAAGGCTAGATTACTATCTATGTGTGTCCCTAAGTCCCTGACTACTAGAACAACTCTAAGGGGTGTGTTGTCAATGTGATAGTTACCAGGATCTAGGATGGGAGAAAACCACCAGATACAAGGGATAACATATTCTGGAGTGCTGTGAAGGCTACAACTTTACCATGGGGATGGGGTGGGAGGAAGGGAACAGCTAGACTCCAGGGATAAATCAAATTTTAATGTACCTTAATAGCACTGACAGGGCAAGAGGTAGTGGGGAGTGTGAGGACCCACTAGTCACCGTGGATTCCTCTGATTGGATGTGCCATAATGGCACAGACAAGAGTATGGGGATTGGAGGTGGGGAGATTCACTCGACACCAAGGATTACTGTGATTGGAAGTGACATATTGGCACTGACAGCAGCACAGGGATCAGGGTGAGAGTTTAAAGTAGATAACAGGACATACTAGATAAATGCTGTAATGACACTTCAGCTATTACAGGTGTGGGGGAATCCACAGGGACAGGTCAGAACCAGGTATGGGGAGTGTGTGTGTGTGTGTGTGTGTGTGTGTGTGTGTGTGTGTGTGTGTGTGTGTGTGTGTGTGTGTGTGTGTGTGCGTGTGTGCGTGTGTGCGTGTGTGTGTGTGCGTGTGTGTGTGTGTGTGCGTGTGTGCGTGTGCGTGTGTGCGTGTGTGTGTGTGTGTGTGTGTGTGCGTGTGTGCGTGTGTGTGTGTGTGTGTGTGTGTGTGTGTGTGTGTGTGTGTGTGTGTGTGTGTGTGTGTGTGTGTGTGTGTGTGTGTATACTTGTGTGCACTGGAGAGTGATTGGGGGGAATGCTACCTCATATGAGCAGCAGGTTATTACTTAAACATTTGAGTTAGCTGTTGAAGTTGTACCTCATCATTGCTAATATGTCTCTGAATTGCAGTTTGGCTTGTGGTGGGAGCAGGGCCTTTTTAGTACTTGAAATATGGCTTGTATTACTTTTTAATTCTACCCTTCACTGTTCCTCCATTATTCTCTGATTATGCCTCCTTTAGTCGTTTACCTTCCATGTCTCTTCCTCCTCCTCTTTCCCAACCTGGCAACCGTTCTCCTATCTCCTTGCTATTATACTCTGTCAAAGAATTAGCATGTGCAATCAGGTAAATAATCTCTTATTTGATCACAGTGTATCAGCTATCATTAGGAGTGTCTTCTACCAAGCACAGCTAATTAAAACGTATTTCCTCCAATCCAAGGAAGTTATCGTCCATCAGTACACTTCCCTAATCAAGCCCATTATAAAATATAAAAACTAAGAACTCCTCACAAAATAAATTACTCTGACACATCAAAAATCATTTTGCTCTTCTCTGTGTCTTAGAGACTCCTGCATGGAAACCTCTGCTTTACTTGTAAGGCTATGAAAGACCCTATCCTGCTTGACCTATTACACATCAAAAAATGGGTACTACTGCCAACACCTACCCAAAGACTTAAATCTACAGCTAAATATTAAGAGAAACTGATGTTAGGAAAGATATGTATGACAAATCATCCTCTTTCTATTGAATGAGCTACAACTCTATGTCAAACAAATTACCTGCCTAATGCTCTTTAAATGAATATTTATGAGCCCATGGTGTCTTGTAAGTTCACACCCAGGCTGACCCCTTGTGCCCTTACTGATGCAAGTGAACAAGTAACAGGACTTTAGCAGTTGCTAAACCTCTCTAGTGGCCACTAACATGATTCTGTCCTTGCAGAAGTAGATAATATCACCCTGCTTCTCAACCTCTTAGTGCAAGAAATCTGGACAAAACCTAAAATAATGGGGGGACAAAGGCCCAAAAATGTTGGCAGGTTTTAAATATTGCTCTTATAAACTGAAAAAGTTGTTACAATAAAATGATTTGGTAATCATGCAGTTTCTGAAGGATATGAAGATTTAAACTCAATTGAATGTTATTGTTTAGTGACTTCACTTCTCAATGACTTGCCAGAAAACCACAATTTTTACGAGGAACAAGTAAAAAATATGAGGCAAAAATCTGGACAGTTGAGAGGTACAGATATCACAGTTTAATTGACACTAAAAAAGCCTAATGGCACAGTGTTGTGATTGTGGCTGATGTAAGATCAGAGAAGAGCAGATGAATGACACAGTGTTGTGATTGTGGCCGACGTAAGATCAGAGAAGAGCAGATGAACGGCACAGTGTTGTGATTGTGGCCGATGTAAGATCAGAGAAGAGCAGATGAATGACACAGTGTTGTGATTGTGGCCGAGGTAAGATCAGAGAAGAGCAGATGAACAACACGTGTTATGATTGTGGCCGATGTAAGATCAGAGAAGAGCTGATGAATGGCACAGTGTTGTGATTGTGGCCGACGTAAGATCAGAGAAGAGCAGATGAACGACACAGTGTTGTGATTGTGGCCGATGTAAGATCAGAGAAGAGCAGATGAATGGCACAGTGTTGTGACTGTGGCCAACGTAAGATCACAGAAGAGCAGATGAACGGCACAGTGTTGTGATTGTGGCCGAGGTAAGATCAAAGAAGAGCAGATGAACAACACGTGCTATGATTGTGGCCGATGTAAGATCAGAGAAGAGCTGATGAATGGCACAGTGTTTTGATTGTGGCCGAGGTAAGATCAGAGAAGAGCTGATGATGAAGAGGATGGCTAGGATGCTGCCTGCAGTTCTCAGCCTTCTACAGTGCAATGCTCCTGACCACAATCTAGTGCAGCAAAGCTTTGTCTTTGGTTGCCTTAGCCAGAATTCAGTGTACTCAGCACCAGGCACTGAATGAGGTATGCAGAGTGGGTGTATTAACAAAGAAAATGAGAATATAATAAAAGGAAGAACTACAAATGACTGAGAGATGAAAATGGAGAAAAGGAGAGGGCAAGGGGTGGATTGGTTATTTGGGCTACAAGTCTACAGTTTGACTAAGGAACCCCTACGAAAGGGACATGAAGGAAAACAAGGGCACTGGAGCTGGAGTCAGGGAGACAGCAGTGGAAGTGAAGGAGTTCATGTCTGTAAATCAGTTTCAGTGAGTAACAGTACAATTAGATTTGCAAGAGGGTAGGCATTAGAGGGGAGTGGAGTGCAAGTAGGCAAATAAAAGTGAGCAGGGAGGAATAGAAAGAATACAAGAAAATATTCTTGTTAGTCTGGAGGTGGGACAAATACATATGTACCACAGCATAGAAACATTTGCTTTTGGCCCACATCCCTGTACCACCACTAAATTGTCCTAGTCTGTTTAAAAATGTGATATGCTTCCAACATTCCCAACAAACTGCTTTATGAAAATCCATGTAAGTAACTTAAACAAATCTGATGAATGTATTTACTCTAGGCAAGGATTTTGATCAGCCTGCAAAGGTAATTTGCATACCTAATAGCAATTGTCCTGATGTAGCATTTACAGCTCTGGTTTCCTCAGTATGAAACTTATAGATGCAAAAGGCATTATCTGGGGAAAATCTGAAAGCATTCTAACCACATGTGTCCCAGATCTGTATTGCTTCAGCAATACCTGAGACAGATCTCATTTGTTAGGCCAGCATAGATTTTTGCATGCATTTTGTAGTAGTTTTTGATTAAACACCCACTTAAGCTGAGGTTTATCACGCATGCCCATATTCTGCTGTGTGTTTCTTTACATGATTGTACACCATATTTATGCTATGTAGCTCCAGGGTATACTTCTACCTATGCCTTAACTGCCAATCAGAGTGCATGGATTCATTTTATTCATGTACATGTATGTCTTACCTTTTGTGCATATTAAAAATAGTGCAAATGCAGTATTTGTGCTGAACAATATGTGCTTGCACACATTAGTTGCAGATAATACTGATGACTTGTGATTACTGTGGAGCTTGTCTTTCTGCGATATCCCTTTAAAAGAGAAATTTGTCCGGGAGGTCTCTCCTTGGCAAAACAAGTAAATTAATTAATTAAAAATATGTATGTCATCCTAGCCCAAAAATATTTGTAAAAGCAAAAAGCATTCCAAAGGTTATGAGTGATAATTTTATCATCTCAGATTTAACACATTTCTAAGTAAAAGCAAAGAAAAAAATGTTTTGTTTGGGTGGGGACCAGCATTGGCTCAGGAACCTGAATGTGCTCTGTAGTTTTCACACCCATAACTAAAATACCATTCATATTTAAGAAGTCACCTGTAAGAAATGTTTACAGTGTGACATCACTGACATCCAATAGCACCCATAATCCCAATTTATGTTATTGTGACAGATATGCTGTTGCTGAGATGTATCTGCTTATGTATTTCCCTTCCTAGTTACAGTAAAGTTATCAACCTGCCTGCATCCTTCCCTGTTGTCTCAGCCCAGAAAAGTAAATCAGGTGGGAGAGTCCATTGTTAATGCTTTTGAAAAGACAATGGGAAGGAGTGTTCAGTTTAAGCAAGGCTGATAAGTACAATGTGGTGAGGATATTTATTTCCTACAGTGTTTACATGCTTACTAGGGTTAGTTAACAAATGACACCTGAAGTTTCTGCGGCGACAGCAGCATTGCCACAATAACAAAGTGTGATCTCATGCTTCAGTAGGGTTTCTAAAGTTTTGAACATCTAATCAAAAATGGCAACCATGTTTCTTGCACCATTATGCAAAAAAAGGCAGGAATGATACTCACCTTGTTAAGTTCTACCATGCAGTGCACAGTATGTTACCCTACTCTATCAGAAAGCTGAGTAATAGCCATCTCCGTGTTTGAACCCAGGTTATAAGTGCTATCAATATAAAGTGTGTTTTTGTGCTCATTCTTTGTGGTCTTAATTTAAGACTTTCCTAAGTAGAGACTTGTAGTCATTGTATAAGTTAAGTGTACATTATTTATTAAGAGGGTAACTCTCAGCTGAAGAACAGTGGGGGCCCAAGATTTGTTATTTTTTAGCCATTTATACACTGTTCTGTGACATCAATCTTGAAAAAGAATCACCTAGACAGAAAAGTACTGCATTCTTTTTCATTGGCTAGTATACCTTATGATATATAGTCAGTGAAAACAGATGCTTAACTACTTCAGTGACAATATTTAATTCAACTTAACATTTATTATAGTGTTTAATCACAAACTACTTTCCAAACAGATAAATTTCAACCATGGAAATGTTAAAAGTTTGGAAAAAGTAATTTAAGTTCCTACTAAATACAGTATATTTACTGTGGTGGTGCTGCTGCGGTAGCGTTGTCGCTTCACAGTAAGACATTGTCCTGTTCTATTCTCAGTTAGAGCGTCTTCTGTGTGGAGACATGCGTGAATGGGCGTACCTTCGTTGAAGGTTGTGCATCAGGGCTGGCAACTCGGCACGTAAAAAATATACCGCCAATCATTAGCGGACCGGAGTTCCGCTGTGGTGACCCCTAACTGGGAAAAGCCAAAAGACACAACAACTAAATACAATTTATTTAAATATATAGATGAACATTTGTACTAAATTAAATATACAAACAGCAAAATCTAAAAAAAAAGAAACACAAAGCAAAACAAATTCCCAAAGACAAAGCAAACATAAAAAGATCAATATCTCAAAAAGCATAACAAAATGTTAAAATTTCAAATAAAAATGTCCTTAATGAATGCAGCACATTATGTAGTCTGTAGTTGTAAGGCAATATTACACACTAAAGAACAATAATTCATTAAGAAACAAAACTAGGCTAGGAAATAGAGGAAGTTTATAGGTAGACAGATACTGGCATTTTAATCTTCTGGTTATACAAATAGAACACAATCCAAATATTTACTTTGTTGGACCTAGCACCTGAGCATCTGGAAGACTGATGCTATTTAACTCTGGCTATGTCAGTTACCAAGGATGAAATTCTTGAGGTTGCATGGATACCTCTGCCTTCTCATTTATTTATTTTATTTTACATTTGTTGACCAGGTTTGTCTGTCTGAGCTGAGTAACCCTTTTTCAGCGGAGACCCAGGAAGAAAAGCTCCTCATGTTCCACAGATTATAATTTACAACAATAAGTAAACAAACAACAACTGATTTACAGAAAATATTCAAAGCAACATATACATAAAAAAAACAAGGATTTACTACAGTAAACTAATCAGTATGTCTGTCAGATTTAGAATCCTACATCATTCAGAAGGACTAACAATAATTTCGTCACCAGACGTAAAATCTTACGTTATGCAGATAAGAATCATGTAATGTGATTAGGATAGAGAAGTTAATGTGAGACGAGGGCTAGAGAGTTAGAGAAAGTTACATAGGTTGGGAGCAGCTAGAGGTGTGCAGTTAGGGTTGATAAGCTGTTTAAGGAGGGTGGGTGCATGGGCAGGTCCATTGGCTTAACAGGTATTCTTTAGTGGCTAGCTTGAATAGACTAAGTTGCTTGAGTGACCTGATCTCTAGTGGGAGTTTGTTCCATGCCTCAGAAAGGTTATAGCTATAGAGAATACATCCTTTCTTAGTTTTAGGTTTGTGGATGTGTAGCAGATCTAGGTTAGAGCTCCAGAGGGATCTAGCAGGTGAATAGTTGGAGATTAAAGATGATAGGGTAGGATAGTAAGAAGGCTAATAAAGGATGGAGTGGATGATCTGTAGTTGAGGGGGGAGAAAAAGCTAGTGTTTGAGTTAGAGACAGTGATGTGACTTGTAACTTTGATGTGCTGCAAATGTGGCTATCTTGTTGTAGGTAGATTCAAGTTTGGCAAGGCGTGTGGAGTTGACGCAAGTAAGAATTTGAGAGCCATAAAATAGACTGGGTAGGAGATAGGCATAAGATAGAGTTACTTTAGCTTAACTGGTGAGAAACTTTTTGTTGTGATAGAGGAGTCCTACTTTCTGATGAGTTTTCTTGATACAATTGTTATTGTGTAGATCGAATTTAAGTTGGTCGTCAGTGATAACACCAAGGAGTTTAGTGCTAGATTCCACCTCGATGCGTGTTTTATTGAGGGACAGGATTGTGAAAGTGGAATTTAATGGGGTTGTATTTTTTAGGAAGAAAAAGCAGTCGCTTAGTTTTTTGGGGGGTTAAGGATAAGCTGGTTATCAGAGAGTCATGTTTCTACTGAGTTAAAGGAAGTCTGTGTTGTAGTTTGGAGGGAGAGTCAGAAATAGTGATGACAGTAGAGTCATCAGAGTATTGGACCAGTGATGACTGAGGACAGGAAGAATAAAGAAGATTAGTGAAGATGTTGAAAAGTAGTGGACCAAGGATGGAGCCCTGAGGAATGCCCATTTTTAACTGGGGGAGGAGGGGAGAGTGCAGATTTCCACTTCAATGCTTGAGATTTGTCAGTGAGGTAGCTGGAAAACCATGCAACAGTAGCAGGGGAGAAGTTAAGGTTTGTTAGTTTGTGCAGAAGGAAGAGGGTGAGAGACTGTGCCAAAAGCTTTAGAGAGATCTAAGAACAAGCAGGAGACAAGTTTGTTGTTATCTCTGGCAATGGCTATAGTATTAAGGAATGATAGTAGGGCAGTAGTAGTACTACACTTTGGTCTAAAGCCATGTTGAGTAGAGAGTAGGTAGTGCATAACTTGTTCATGTATGCATTTTTATAGAACTTTAAAGAGAGGAGAGAGGATGGCAATTGGTCTAAAATTAGTGACGTCTGAGGAGTTACCTCCTTTATGTAGTGGTAGAGTGAAGAATTGTTTTCATATGGAAGGGACTTTGAACTCTGAAATGGAGCGTTTGATTAAGATAGATACAGGGAGAGCAAGAGAGTCAGCAGCTAACTGAAGGAAAAGGGAAGGAATGTTGTTGGTAGAAGCTGAGCAATGTTTGAGTTTAGAGAGCAGGGATTTGATGTAGCTAATGAGTACAGGTTTGAGGGAAAAATAATTTGATGAGAGTATAGTGGGATTTGCTAGAGAGTGGTTAGAAATATTATTAAAGGTAGATGAATTGGCACTGGGGTTAAATAGTTTGGATATAGAGTCAATGAAATGTGTTGAAGGTGGAGGCAGTATCTTTGGGAGTGTTATCAGGATAAGGATCGGAGGAGCAGGGACCACCAGGATGTAGTATGTGGTTTAAGGAGTTCCAAATTTTTTTGGGTTAGATTTCAAGGCTGAGGGTGGATTATAGTAGAAGTCTGATTGCTAAGTTCTTTTTATTGTAGCAAGTCTGCAGGAAGGTTTGTTTAGGTCCATGTTTTCCATGCTCTGGCTCTATTTTTCATTAGGATGTGGGTGGAATTTGATAGCCATGGAGATATATATTAGATTTAATACAGACTGTACTAAGTGGGGCAAGTGAGTCAAGAATACAGAGAAAGGTGGAGTTGAAAAACAGGACAGCATCATCAAGGGGGAGGTGGGTAAGGAAATTCCAGTTAACTTTAGAGAGAAGAGATGTAAAGGTGTCAGGGTGGAAGTTAGTAATTTTCTGGCATGTGATAAATCTATGCTGCTTAGTAACATGAGGGATATATCTAAGTACTTTTATTGGGGAGTGATCACTTAGTGTTTTGGGAAGGGTTTCGGATTGTGATATATAGATGGATGAGAGACTAGAATCCAGAAAGTAAGGGTACTATGTGTATGGGAGTTGTTGGTATGGATGGCATCAGTGATAAGTTGAGTAACGCCATACAAGTTGATGTTTAAGGAAGAATTTGGGATACAGAGAGTTAACCAAGTAATATTGACATCACCAAGAATAATGGTTTCATTAGGAATATGTTGAGAAAAGTATGAGAGAATGTTTTCCAGCAGGGGTAAGTTATCCCCTGGGGGAATGTAGATTGCTACTATTGTGATGGTGGGATGGGTGTTAAGTACAAGGTTGGCTGTCAGTATTTCAGCAGGGGAAAAGGACAGGATAGTTTTATTAAGAGTTGTCAGAGTAAGGTGGTTAGAGTAAACAATGGCAACTCTAACACCCTTTTCTTTTGGCGGTCAAGGCACAGTGTACTATAGCCAGGAGGGAGAAAGTCATTGTCATGGTGTTGGGGTTTTAGCCAAGTTTCTGTTAGGGTGATGACATCAGGGGTGTGGCTTGAGATCTAAGCATGAAGTTCACTAACCTTGTTTAATGTACTTCTATTGTTTATTAAGCAAAAGGAGATTTATTTGTTTGGGGGGCAGAGCTGTATAGGTTAGTGGGAGTATAATTATCAATGGAGTTGTGTTGAGTGGGACCTGGATTGGGATGAATATCTCCTGCAAGTAGAAGAACATTAGGGTAGTAGTGGCAGTTATATTTGTAAACGTTAAAGAAAAAGTTCTTTGTTTTATTTTTAGGGAATGTGGTGTAGGCGGGGAGAATTTTGATTTTAGGAAGAGGAGTTTCAGTAGAAAAGATAGAAGCAAAAATAGCAAATGAATGATAATGAGATGCGGTATCCCTAGTATGAGGTATTGTAGGAACTTTGAGAATAGGAGATAACTGGATATTAAGGGAAGTGAGAGTGTGAAGGAGGAGGAGTAATGGAGGTAGTACAAGAAAGAGAGTAGTAGAGAAAGGCATTATTGGTAAGAGTACTAAGTGCTAGAGTACTGAAATTGGTGATTGGGGAGTTAGTAGTACGTTTATTTTGCTGGTAGGTATGTGTGAGTGTGTTGCTTAGGTGATGTTTGAGTAGGGGAGTAGGAGTAATGTGGGGAGTGGAAGGAGAAGTAATAGTTTGCTAGTGTAGTGTGGGAGAGGGGAGGAGTTAGTTTTGGTTTGTGTGGAGAACAGGAAGGGGAAGTAAGGTGCACAGTGGGTGTTAACAATGGTTAGGAATAAAGGAAATGATACTGGGGGGTGGGTGGGAATGGGAGTGGGTGGAGAGTGAAGTGAACCTGAGCGTAGTGAGGACGAATGGAGCGGGGCTACACCCAAGATGCCAGAAAGCTCAAAAAACAATCAGGAGCCATTTTGTCTATTAGCAAATGCAAGATATATGTAGAATATATGCAGGACCTTACAGAACAAAAGTAATATCTTTTTTGCCCACAATGTGCTGTTTAGCCAATTCAGAAACCTTGTGCTATGTATTTGTACTTATGTTAACTTTAGTGTATTTGGCTTAGCTAGGAGTCAGGAACAACTACTAAAAGGGTATGTAACTGTATATTAAGGAGTTTTGTAATTAAAGATTACAAGAAATGCTAGCTTGTGAATGGGGGGGTAGCTGCCCTCCCTGGTCTACAGTTAACAAAATACACTATGCACTTAATACAGTGATAAGCCCAAAATATTGTGGAATTCAGGTGCACCTACAATGCTTTTTTAGTCCTTTTTCTTTCAGGATGATTATTTCATTTTATTGTTCAGTGGCCAAGTTCATGAAGTTGCTAGACCAGGTAAAAACTGCCATGGACCAGTAGAAGGGGAATGGCTGAGGAACCTGTTTGCAGAGGCTGTGGAAATCTAAAAATAAGAAAGGAGAGTAAGAAACAGCTGGAGTTAGTTGGGTCAGTGAAGAAGATGGAGGGAATTACAGGAGAAACAAAATGCCATAGCTGAGAAATACAAGCATGAAATATAAAACAAAAACATTACTATCAGCGTAGAGTGCATTCCTAACATTCAGTAGAAGTGTAAAGCATACCAATGAATAAATGCAGCACAAATAGACCAGAGCAATACTAATACATGATAAACTGCTCACATATACTGTACTACATTAGTATGTGCACATGGTATATAGAATATAGCATGCAGCTCTAAGAAAACAGTACAGATTCACCAGCCACATATTAGCTAAACAGAAGGAGAAGGGAAACACTCCCAATAGTTCACTAGACAGTAAGCAAACAGACAAACAAACTTAACAGATATTTAGTTTTGTTGTTACAAGTACTGTTGATCAACTCTAAATATAGTATGCCCTGAGACACGACTGCCCTTCTTGAATGGCCACTATTCTTATCACCCATCTTTACTAATTGTTGCACTGATTTTGGTGGCTTGGCTTTCCTTTCTGTTTTCGTGGAAAATAATGATATTAACTTATGTTGTTAATAGACAGGATGTATTTATGAACAGACAATAAAAACAACTTTAGAATGCAAAGTAAAATTTGTGACATAGACAACACTTCATAGACCATAGGTGGAGTTCATAGATACATGTTACGCAATTGTGCAATGCTTGTATAACAAGATGGTGTTGCATGGTCCAAGTCATAATAATTTTAGATATATATCTTCTGGCTGTTATCTCTTCTGGCAAATCATCTTTGCTGAATTCAGATATGCTGATCAGCAGCTCTACAACTGAGCATGTGCAACATGCAGAATACAGATACTTATTGGCAGTGCACCTGCTGGGACTGAGCTGTTGAAATATAAAATTATACAAAGTCAAAAATATGAATGCAGGATGGATGGAACCTTGTGGGAAACTACTGGTGACATCTTACAATCTAGAACAAATACCTTAGTCTTTAACAGCAAGGGCTTTATCAGACAGTAAATTAGCTAGTCTGTGAACTACATATGGGTTAATGTTGAGCTGGGAAAGTTTATCAGTGATTTTGGTTTGTGGGATAGTGTTGAATGCTTTGGCTAAGTCAAGGGGAGTAGCCCATATTGTATGATCTTTATCTGTGCCTACAGTAGCCTTTCAAGGAACTCATCCAGACTGACCAGCATGCTCTGTCTTTCTCAAAATCAAACCAGTGTGTATTATTGGATATACGATCCCCTAAATCATTGTTTATTAATTCAAGCACACTATGTTTCACAGTATTACAAGTAATTCTAGTGACACTAACAGGTTTGTAATTTCCAGTGTCATTTAAGGGGCCACTTTTATGCAAATGCACCAGATCTCTTTCTTCACATGTCAGGGGTGTACCTATGGAGAGACTTAGGCTGAGGAGGTGATGAGAAATTTTGCTAAATGGAACTCATAAACATTTTTAGCAAACATACAGGGATATTTTCAGGTCCCCAAGGAATTTAATTCTGGAAAAAGTCAAAATGATTTGATTCAGAATGTTTTTTTGAAGGGGCAGCAGTGGGAATGTTGGGCTGGGAGAAATTTGAAGAGAAGTTGTATGCAAGAATATTGGCAGTGCTCATAGGTTCAGAAAAGGGGGTCATCAGAGATAAGATCAATACAGCTTTGTGAGTTACTTCTAAGCTTATTGCAAAAGAAAGGATTATGGTTGTTTTCTGAATTAGTTACAAAAGTAAGTTCACAGGTGGCCTTGCATTTCTTAGTTGTATGCTTAAAGGTCTTACCAGCTTTAAATAATGTCATAATGGTGGAATGAAGATCTTTTATAGATCTCCAGAAGATTTTCCTTTTTGTTTTAAAGTTTGTTGATTTAAGAGTTCCATCATATGGGTTTAAACGTGCCATTATACTTATGTCAGATGGATATGGATACCTGAATACATTGTTGTAAGTGAAAGTACAATTCAGAATATGCAGCAGTATCAGGAACAAGACTGGTGGGGAGGTGCAGTGCCATTTGTAATCTGCAATAAGACTGATAAACTGTAAGAGATGCCAGTGTTAAACCTGACTACATAATACATCAGGTACCAAGCATATTATGCCAACTTTGTATGGTCCACCTGCAGGGCAGTCATCTACTGTTGCATCATGTCTGTACATATTACCAAATGTGAAAACAAAATATGAGATGTATTGTTATTATGTAACATTATATCACAACTCACTTCACAGTAGCATATCTTGCAGTGATACCAGGTAATGCTACATTGTACTGTATCTAGTGTACCTTATCATCAGCACTTCATCACACTTGGTTCAGTTAAACTGAGAGCATCAAATGATCAGCCCATTACTATGGGTTATGTAGCAGACTACCCTAGAACCTCTCACACACAGGACTGTACCCCCTTTAGCCTCTATTATAATTAAATCTGAGATCACCAAACCTGAGGTGAAGGT
>NC_056751.1:588206892-588224392 GCF_019279795.1 Protopterus annectens
GTAGTAGGGACAGCTTACCTTATCCCCAAGCAATTGCACAAAATTCATTCAACTCATCTCTGACATGATAACATAAACTTTCTCAATAATAAATAAAATCATACTTCCAGGCAATTTTAATACTTACATACTCATCTTATCCAATCAATAAGCTCTAGACTTTCAAGTAGACCAAGGTCTAACTAAAATTATTAAGAATCTACCAGATTCTACCTTACCACTGGCAATCACTCAGTGGTAGATCTAATCATTACCAAAATTCCTAACAAAAAAATCTAACCTTAAAATCCTCACACCTGCTCTTAGAGACCACTGCATCATCACATCACAATGACAATTGTTAGCGATAACCTACCTCCCATACTAACCTTCTTTCACCTTGAAACACATCTCAGCCTTACTGCTTTTAATACTGAACTTACCCAAATCAATTGGGAAAATGACCTCCACTGCTCTGACCTTGCCACCATCACAATGACCATCAACAACAAACTACTCCAAAACAAACACTTACCAAAAGTGTCCTAACTACTTATAAATAATGCCATCAAATGGATTACAAAAGAACATAAGTGCTTGTACAAACTTAGGGGACAAGGCCTATTATACATGGAAAAGAAATCCATCCCAAGAAAGTAAAGTTTACTTCATCTGCCTAAGGAACATGGTCAGAAAAGCTACCCAAATACATAAAGTCAGCTTCCTTTAAGACTCACAAGACAAACTAACAAACAAAACAATTGTGGTTCCTAGTAAACCAGATCACAAGTCACAGCCATAACAGCAACAACCTCATTGACAATTCAGTCTCATCCAGATCAGGCCAGCCTACGAATATCAAATAACTTCCTTTCAGAATGCTGTCCCTTACCTCAACGTCCAGCTTGTGTTATATCCCAACACCACAAGAGACCCCACTGTTTACTCACACCTTCATCTTTCGAAAAGCCGCTAAATGTGATATCAATAAAGCAACAGAAGAAGTCTCCTTTTACCCCCTACCAGGAGCAGACAACAACCTCCCATGGTTCATTCACCAGTGCAGGGAAAACCTACTCCAGCCACTCCATCATTTATACATTCATACCATCTTTATGAAAGCATTCCAAAAAATGTACAACCTGACAACACTAAAGACATTAAGCCAGTTTCTGTTCTGCCTTGCCAAAGCAAACTCCAGGAACAAATATATTCTCACAGCCCTCTGAATACAGGCAAAAATAAAGCATTCTTTCACCACAACAACATGAATTTTTGTCAGGGCATAGGAAAATGGCCACTCTCTACATACTTATGGATGAAATCCTTGTTAGCTCAGACAAAGGCCTTCTTATAACAGCAGTCTTTATTGATCTGTCAAAAGCATTTGTCTTGATAGACTGTAACCTTCACACCAATGCCTTTATGACTAACAGCATCAGTAAACACCTCTTCTCATAGTTCATAGACTTCCATAACAACTGACCATTTGAAGTGCAAATCAGATCCAGTGTCTCCTCTCACAGACTACCTTAACAACCGACCATTTGAAGTGCAAATCAGATCCAGTGTCCCATCTCTATCTCCCCCTATGGACATCTGGTGGTCCTGCAGCTGCAGGGACATATTTGTGTTATTTTATCAAAGGCAGTTTTGGTAAATGCAAAAAACTGAAAAGCAGTTCACCAAAATCACCTTCAGTTAAGATTAAAAAAAATTTTTTGCATGGGGTAAGCCGCCCTGCACCACCCACGTGGGTAACCCCCCAACCCCGGAATTATATATATCATCTCCGTGGTTGCACAACTGTGTAGAAAAGACGATCTCCACCGTCAATGGAAGTGGTTTCAGTGAACTGTGTTTGATTTCTTTGCATTCACCAAAAACTATTTTCAATGAGAAGTCAGATGTCATGCTCCCCACATGGACTAGCTCAAGTGACACACATACTCAAGGTATTGACATTTCGTCCGCTTTTACCATTGGATCTGCTTTTTAGTAAATTTGATACTGCATTTGTGGTCCTTGGCTGCTGGATTCCTTTGTTTTGATATATATATATATATATATATATATATATATATATATATATATATATATATGTATATATCAAGAGAGAGAGAGAGAAAGTGAGAGACACGTGTATAACATTTTATAACAAATTAATATGACTAGGAAGTTATAATTAAGGAGACGTAATGGATAATAAAGGTTATGGAAAGATGAAAAAGAAAATGAAATTCTGATAGCACTGTTTTACTTCAAAAGTATTTTCCTTCTGTTTCATTATCTTTATTTTAATTTTATTTACATACTTTATTCATCATTCATGTATATGTTTGAGCCCAAGCATGCTAACCATTTATGAACCTATGAGCATTAATTTAATAATGATGCCAAAGAAAGCTATGAAGATTGAAGGTTATATTATTGAGATAATTATTTTATTGGCATCTTAGGCAAATAAATCATAATAGCTATTATAGTGAAATAAAATAAGGAAATGAGTATAAGGAAGGAGAATGTGAATGATGTTGTTGTATCTGTCGGCTTTTCCCGGTTAGGGGTTGCCACAGTGGAACTCTGGTCCGCTAATGATTGGCAGTAGATTTTTACGTGCCAAGTTGCCAACTCTGACGCACAACCTTCAATGAAGGTATGCCCATTCACGCATGTTGCCACACAGAAGACGCTTTAGCTGAGAATCGAACAGGGCAACGTCTTACTGTGAGGCGACAGCGCTACTGCAGCACAAATAATCTGATGGTGTGTGTGTGTGTGTGTGTGTGTGTGTGTGTGTGTGTGTGTGTGTGTGTGTGTGTGTGTGTGTGTGTGTGTGTGCATGCGTGCGTGATTATAATCAAATTAGACTGCTATATTTCTATACGGGACAAGTATGATCTGTTAGTATGAGAAATACAAATAGCACTACTATCCTTAGTTTTAAATTTAATTATAGATACATAAACACTAGAAAAACGAATTTGTATTTGTTTCTTCCCTTCTTTGTCTGTTCTACTCATCACCTTACTTGTATTCCTTACTTTAGATACTGTGATGTTTTCCTTCTCTTTACGTAACAACAATTCTAATGATCAAGTGCAAAATGTAATGCTGAATTCAGTTTTAACATTATAACAAGAGGCAATGCTGAGCTAGTTTTAACATCTCTTTTGGTATTTGCATGTTAGTATATTCTTATTTATTTTTGATGTCTGAAGTAAGTTTTCACATAGTAGTATTTGATTTATTTCTCATTCTTCCATTTGAGCACATAATTTTTGGAGATTTATGTTAGTAGTCTACAGAGAGATTTGCTTAGGCATCCTTAATTAGACTCGAGTCTTTTGTTTATTCATTAACAGAGCCCAGCTTATTCTTTATGTTTATTGAGACAAATATTAACTCAAATATAATAGACAGAAAAATAATAAGCATTCATGCTTATGTAAATTATCTTTAATGATCTTTTTATATAAAAGGAGTATTTTTGAATATGCACAACTACATTAGTAGAAGTAAACTTACGCTGTATGGCATTCAATATATTATTATGGATAATAAAATGACTCACAATGGCAACAAATCTAACCATGTCTACAACCAATGCACCCCCCACACCTCCTGCTAATTATATACACCAACTCTGAGGCTACACAACAGTGAGAAAACAGTATAAATCTTTCTTCATTAGTACAACTTCAGTTTTGCTGACATTTTGTATATGTCTGAGTTTAGATTCTATTTTGTCTATATTAAGTGTTTAGATAGTAGTGAGTTTATATAATTTTAGTAGACCTATTTAAACACACACACACACACACACACACACACACACACACGCACACACACACACACACACACAGATATATGCATATTTGTAAAGATATATGTTTACTTATACATCTATTTTCACATTTATACACTTATGATTATATTCATGCATACATCTCTAATTTCAGATGCATGTATTACGCAATTTATTTTCAGAATTTTATTCTACCACTAATTATTAACATATGCAAATGAAGTGCTAAAAGTAAAACTGTAAAATACTGTATAACTCTGGCCTTCTTGCCTGAACCTGCAAAGCCTCTAGACCATCTGGTTGTCTACCCTCCTCTGCAGGTCATACCTGTAATAATGCTGCTGCCCAGCATGGGTGAGCTCTGCCAGGGGTGACAGGTGAAAACCCAACCCCTGCCAAATATCTACTTCATTTCTCTCAGTGCTGGCCACTGATTTCTCAGGTTTCAGCTGATATGACTCCTGCAGATCTCTTTGTAGAAGCTTGGTGCTCAACTTTGTGCCTCCACAGGTGCTGCCATCTTCAATAGGGCCAGAATAGAAGTGAGGAATTGTATGTGCAGGACAGAGGGTCAGAGAGTGTGAACTACAACCTCCTAGATGTGACATCATCATACCCAACCCATGCAGCTACAACTGGATAGTACCCTTAAAAGTGATAGCAGTGTCAAGTTTGGTTTCCTTTTTGTACTGAATCTTTCACACACACACACACACACACACACACACACACACACACACACACACACGCACATATAAAATTATGTTTATAGCTTCATTTAAACTAAGTGAGTACAAGGAAATGATCAGTCATATTGTAATGGATGCATGTGAATTATTCTTCAGTACATTTCAACTTAAACTAACTCAGTGATGCTCTCTCTCTACATATATATATATATATATATATATATATATATATATATATATATATATAGTGTGTGTGCGTGTGTGTGTGTGTGTGTGTGTGTGTGTGTGTGTGTATATATATACATATATATATATATATATATATATATATATATATATATATATATATAAATATTCGTCCCCTTCATACGGTCGACATTTCACAATGTCGAAACCCATATGGCCGAGACCATATGATCGACATTTGAAATGTCGACCATGGGGAACCGGCATCTCCGAACAGTGTGGAATGGAAAGATTTCCATTTCCGCACTGTAGTGCGATCTCGGAGTTGGTATATTAAAGTTACAGGGGGTGGGGGGGCGGAGCCCCCATGGGGGGTGCAGGGGGGCTAGCATCTTTCAAGTTATTTTTTTTCTTTTTTATTTGGTCTACTTGTATGTTCGATATTTCAAATGTCGATCATATGGTCTTGGCCATATGGGTTTCAACATTGTGAAATGTTGATCATATCAAGTAGACCCATATATATATATATATATATATATGTGTGTGTGTGTGTGTGTGTAAATATAGGTTTGTATATATATATATATATATATATATATATATATATATATATACGTAGATACTGATATATCTAAATTCTCTAACAAATTTATATTTCATGACGGTATTCAGTGCACTGCCACTCATTCCCACATTCAGCAGCACTGAGCACAGCTTGTCCACAACCAGCTGAAGTTATTCAACAGCTATAAAATATATCCACCAAGAGTATGATTCATAGACATCACTCAGTGGAATTTTATTTGCATAAGAAATTCATAAATAGGCTAAAATTTTCATCAACAGTTTCATAGAAGCCATATTTAGCTGCAATCTGTCACGTTTCGTAGCAACTGTTGTGGAAAGGTATGAAATTGTTAAAGTGAGCTAGTAAATACTTTGCACTTAGGTATTTACATTCACTTTAACAGACCGCTTACTTTGAAGAACTCATTGAAATCACAAGAAAGTTAAAGTAATGTGCTGTTGCTACATGTTAATGCAATGACAAGAGTGCCAATAACAAGAGTTGTGACTATGAGGTATCACTTAATAGGAAAGTGTGAAATTGTTAAAGTAAGCTATTAAATACTTTACATGTAGATATTATTTGAAAACTTGTAACACCAAAAAAGCACACTGAAACGAATTAAGAACAGCCAAGCAAAGCACAGAGATGAATAAATAGCCAAATAATGAACCTTCTTTACGCATTTCGTTCACATTTAATGACAAATGAACTTCATCAGAGAAGGTTATCACAAAACAAACTATGTATAAATAGGTACAAAATAAATCATGTGACCTCACACCAACCAATGCACAAGGCACAACAATAAACAGTTCAATTAAATAACATAATAGTTTAAAATAAATGAATTAAATGAAGCTATATTGCTTCTTCACAACAATATTAAAAATGCATATAACTATGTTTATATTCTATTTAGCTGTAGGAAACATTTGATGTTAATAACATCATTCAACCCAGGTGGCTGATCTGCGTTCAGCATGATCTGCCACAATGCTTCCCTACATTCTAAATACACCTTAAAATTCCCAGCTAATGAGTGAGATTCCACTCTTTCCAACACTGAAAACCTAAACTTTTTAAACACACTACATACTGAAGCATGTCTGGCAAGAGCATTAGATAAATCCTTCTTCCTAATAGCCAAGTTATGTTCATAAATACGTTTATGTAAAGCCCTTATAGTTTTACCTACATAAAATTGTCCACAGGAATCACACACAGCCACATAAACTACAAATTGTGTGTTGCAAGTGTAATGTCCCTTACTGTAAATAGTCTTTCTAAGATGTTTAAAGAAAATGGTACTACTACCTGATATATACCTACATTGCTTACACCTATTGCATGGAAAAGTGCCATAACAACCTACCTCATTTTCCACATACCTAACTGTTTCAACAATAGTCTTAATACTAATGTTTTTTTTGTATGTAAATAATGGCACTTTCCCAATAACTGAACATAATTCAGTATTGCCAAGTATAACCTTCCAATTATTGGAAGTAATACCCCTAATCCAACCCATTTCGTTTGATATTGGAATAGGAAAGGCTAACCTATAATTATCAATACTAGTGTTTGTATTGTTGTAATGAGTTTCACTTCTAAAATTAGAATTAGAATTCAAAGTAGAAGTGCACAAGATCGGACTTGCAACGTTAGATCTCAACAACTGTACTTCTTTAGATATTTTACTAAGCCAACCACTATCATAGCCTCTATTTATAAAAAATAGGGAAAGTTTATCTATCTCTCTATGAAACTCAACATCATTACTTGTCAATCTACTTAATCGAATAAATTGTCCTTTGACCACCCCTCTTTTCATAAAAGTTGGATGCAAGCTATCATGATGTAAATATTGATTGACAAAGTTCGATTTTCTGAAAATGTTGCTCACAAAATTACAATTCTCTCTATTTACAGAAAGATGCAAATCCAAAAGGTTGATACTTTCTCCAAAATGACCAATAGTGAACTTAAGAAATTGTGTTGAAGCATTTAAATACTTCACAAAATCACAAAATGACTCCTCATCACCACTCCAAAGAAAAAATAAATCATCTATATATCTTTTATAAAATACAATATGATTAGCTAAATGATGAGGGAATAAAAATTTGATTTCCCACATGGCCATTACTAAATTAGCAAAACTAGGAGCAACACGTGAGCCTATTGCAATTCCAGAGATCTGTTGGAAATACATGTCTTCGAACTGAAAAAAATTATTTTCTAAAATGACATCCATCAATATGCATATAGTGTTAACTAAAATATTCTCCATATTTGTATAACCAGTGAGATAATCTCTTAGATATTCTACACCCACTTCTTGGTTAATACTTGTATATAATGATACAACATCCAAAGAAGCGAAATTAAAAATATTTGCATCTAATTTAATTTCACTTAGCTGTTCTAACAGATGCCAAGAATCTCTAAGGAATGACTTAGTTTGTTGCACTATTGGATTTAACCATTTGTCCAACCACATAGAAATAAATTCAGTTTTTGACCCACTAGCTGAAACTATCGGTCTAAATGGAATACTCTCATTAGATTTATGAAGCTTAGGTATACCAAATATTTTGGCTAATCTTGGAAATTCATTATTCATAAAATCAAAAGTTGTATTGTCTATATTACCCTGTGTGAACAAATCAAACAGAACAACATCAACCTTTCTGAAACTTGCCAAAATAAATTGCTTAGTGACTATTCTATAACAACTATCATCACAAAGCATGGACTTCATTGCTGTACTATAATCCTTGACGTCCATTACTACAATTGTGCCCCCCCTTATCGGCTTTCATAATACGCCAATCCTTGTTATTTGCAACATAATTTAGAGCCTCTTGTTCGTCAGAAACCAAATTATGAACACAATTGCCACTTTGAAAACTCAAGTTTCTGAAGTCCTGCTCACATATTTTACCAAACACTGACAAGGTAGAATTCAATAACGGATTGAATGTACTTTTTTTCTTTAACTCACATTTATCAAATTCAGACTGTACTATTCCATCAAAAATATACTTCAAATTTAACTTCCTAAGGTACAATTTGAAATCAATAATGAGTCTAGGAATGTTAACATTGTTGGAAGGAACAAAGGTGAATCCTTTTTGTAAAACAGAAACAACATTATCTGGTAAAGTTCCATGAGTCAAATTTAAAACATTGATGTTGAAATTCAGTTCCTTTTCCGATTCTTCCCCTTTCCCTTGTTCCTTGTTTGTACTTTCCCTGACCATTTTGGAACTTTGGTGTTCCCTGTTTTGTCTATTAAAAAAGGAACATTCTTATTACCATTAGAAACCACACTAGCAAAAGATACATTATTATTGGTAACTGCAGTGTCATTTAAACAGTTATTGTCAATTACATCACATTCTTCCACAGTAGGCACATTATTTTTAACTTGATTATCAATACTAGATGAAATGTTCTTATTTTGTCCATTGGACGTACTACCATCAGTAGACTTTTTCTTGATGGAGTACGCCATGTTATTGTTGTAAGCTGACATGTCCCGTTTTAACTTCTTTGGCTTCCTATCTACAATGGAAGCTTGAATTCTTTCCAGTTTGGCGTTAATACCAAAGTATAAAGTTGCCATTTGATTAAATGCTTGAGAAGCCCTAATTTTAGTGTCTAAAACTTCAGTTTGTTTCTTGAAAGACACTAATTCAGTTTTATAATGATCAATTAGCAACTTCATGAACGCCAATCCAGTATTATTAAATAACTCGACCAACTGTTGATAAAGTTGGTCATCTTGTATAACACAGTTTGGAAACTTAAAGCATCTCAGCCCAAATGGAACATACTGTAAACGAACATTTTCTTCGAGATAAAACATCTCTAGTTGTAGGGACACACATTTGGAACATAACTTTTCTAAAGAAAAAATGTCTTTTTTGCATGACAAAGTCATATCTGAATTAGAAGAACTGGCGTTAGAACTTACTTGCTTGTCGTTAACTTCACATAATGAAATAAATGGATTATCCATAGTTTTGAAAGTTTGTTCGAAAACTTTCTCTTTACAAACAAGAAAGTCCCGTGCCCCAGCAACTGCAGTGCCGACTAAAGGTGTAACCAAACTTGATGAGTTTTCAGTATGAGCGTGTATCACGTCGTTGGAATTATTTGAAAGGTGATTGGAAACAGCTCCTTTGGTTCCTGGGCAAACCGAAGTAGCATTTACCTTCACGTTAGAGTTAACAGCTCCCATCTGCCGGGCCAGAGCGTCGTGAACAGCTTCAGCAACTGTAAGTTGAATCAATTCTTGCAACGTAC
This sequence comes from Protopterus annectens, assembly GCF_019279795.1. Taxonomy (NCBI): domain Eukaryota; kingdom Metazoa; phylum Chordata; order Ceratodontiformes; family Protopteridae; genus Protopterus; species Protopterus annectens. Next base: position 588,216,440 of record NC_056751.1, read on the forward strand.
TCCCCGACTCGGGAACTGAATGAGTACTTAGATTCAATAAAACGTCTTGGCTAGAATTTTCACTCGCCATGCTTGGCAAACAAGAAAGACTTGTAACACCAAAAAAGCACACTGAAACGAAGTAAGAACAGCCAAGCAAAGCACAAGATGAATAAATAGCCAAATAATGAACCTTCTTTATGCGTTTCATTCACATTTAATGACAAATGAACTTCATCAGAGAAGGTTATCACAAAACAAACTATGTATAAAAAGGTACAAAATAAATCACGTGACCTCACACCAACCAGTGCACAAGGCACAACAATAAACAGTTCAATTAAATAACATAATAGTTTAAAATAAATGAATTAAATGAAGCTATATTGCTTCTTCACAACAGTATTAAAAATGCATATAACTATGTTTATATTCTATTTAGCTGTAGGAAACATTTGATGTTAATAACATCATTCAACCCAGGTGGCTGATCTGCGTTCAGCATGATCTGCCACAATGCTTCCCTACATTCTAAATACACCTTAAAATTCCCAGCTAATGAGTGAGATTCCACTCTTTCCAACACTGAAAACCTAAACTTTTTAAACACACTACATACTGAAGCATGTCTGGCAAGAGCATTAGATAAATCCTTCTTCCTAATAGCCAAGTTATGTTCATAAATACGTTTATGTAAAGCCCTTATAGTTTTACCTACATAAAATTGTCCACAGGAATCACACACAGCCACATAAATTACAAATACTATAACAGTACCAAATGGGGAACCATTTATATTTATCCATTTAACACCAGAAAGGGAAATACCTCTATCTGAGGAGATGATTACTTACAACTTCGACAAGATGCTACAGGCATAATCAGATGTGGTGCATACAGTGACAATTTCCTACCTCATCAGCAACCACAGTCATCAGCTTACAAAGGTTAGAGCATTCCCCATAGGAAATTCAAGTACTGAGAGTTAACTGGTTGCATATAGCACATGGCAGTTCTTATTAAAAGGCGATCAACCCACTTCTGCCCATCAAAAAAGTGGTCTGAGTGCACATGGTAAGTGTCCTTCACACCTTATTATATAACATTCATTAATATGGTTCAAGGTCTCAATAGTAATATCATTAATTACTCCTTCATAGGGTCGGCAGCAGAAGCAAGCAGTTACACTGTATCATCACAGCTGGAAGACGTCAACAGTAGTCTGGCTGTTGCTAAGGATAACATAAGAATTATATCTGAGGGCAGTGGGACACAGTTGATAAATGTAATGGTAAGATCACACACCACACAACACTAGCATAACTATGCAGGGGGGGGGACAGGGTCACACAGTCAAGTAGAAGATGACATTAAATTGCAGGCTGTACAGGCAGAAACGCCATACACCTCAAAACAAGAGTTTTCTCAACCACAGTAACAGCTTCAGAAGGATGTTATAATCTTAGAGGCAGCAGTGTCAACTGAAACACCTGTGCAAAGGGATGCCAGGCTCAGACACATGTCACAGCTTCTTCTAGAAACATGAAAAGGCTACTCAACAGCAGATGTGCCCTGACATTGTTCAGGCTCAGTGCACTGCCAGGGAGAGTCAGCTAGAGATGGTCAGAGTACACAGGATGTACATGAGGAATTCCACCACTACCTGTAAATGTTAGAGAGCATGGATAATGCCATGGTCGCTCTCATGAGCAGTATGGTGGCACACACAACAGCCATCTTTGCTTCTATGCATACAGTAGTCAGTACCTATATGGCTCAAGTAGAAAACAATGGTGGACAGGCATGAGGATGGGGTACTGTCTAGACACATGGGGCACAGTAGGTCACACATCATGTGATTCTCAGGAAGTATAGGAAAAAGTGGGGGGGTGTAACACAAAAGAAGTCAAGCAGGCCTCATGAGTATTCATCTGCACATAGCAGAATGACCCATTTGTGGTCTTGGTCATGCAGCACTATGAGATCGTTATCTGTAGAATCATCTGCATCCAGTAAGTCACATCAATACAGTTAGTCAGCATCAAATTCACATGCTAGGACTTCCTCACAAAGATAGGCACCATTACCAACACTGTCATTAGGGGACATTGTATATAACACATTTGGCTTACGGTAAGTCACAGAGGAAGAATTGCAAAACGTACTCGACACACCATGGCTGAAGTAATAAAATAACTTTAGTAAAAATAATCAAATGTATATGTTGAGTGCTTTCATGGTACAACACACTGCTTCTTTAGACCAGTAAAAATTAGAAAAGTATAACACACCTGCTTTTAAAATCAGAAACAGCCAATCAGCTACAAATAATTAAATGAGAAAAAACATTCTCATCCAATCAAAGCACTCAAAATATGCACAAATCAAACTACAGATCTGTGCCACATAGCCAATCAGAATCATAGCTAAGTCACAGAGGAAACCTGTAAGTGCGACTACTGAAAATATCACATGTGACAATTCACCAGCATGAGTTTCAGTCGACTAATGTCACTAATTAAAAAAAAATGGGGGGTCTGTAGACAGTAATGCAGATCAGTATTAAGAGCCTATTAATGTGTTTGACTTGAGTAATGACAATGCTTGCAATAAAAAGAAACATAATAAAAAGTTTAAAGGCAGAAGGAAGCAGCATCCTGCCTAGCACATACTTGAAATAAATGGTCACATGATTAACACTAACCCTGTTACCACTTAACCTTTACAATTGCACAAATGATGATTGTTGTTACTTCTGATGGCGATTGTGTTTCTGTCAGACTGAATGAAATGAATTAGCCAGATATGCAGTACTTTAAAGGAGAGGAGAACATTATTTTGTATTTATCATAAAAGAAGTACAGAAACTTTAAAACATATGTACAAATGTTGCACATTTCTCATTTTATTTGGTAGGGAGCATCTTGTGAAAATTGCACGGTGGAATACAACAAAAATATATGGTTAAATACACAGACTTTCTTCAAAATACTCAATCAAGTAGCACAATAGGAATTATGAAGTAATGAACATTACCACACTACTTGCATATTTCACAGTAATCCCTAAACAAAACACATGTAGCAATACTATAACACATTATATTTTCCATAACTTTTGCCAATTCCATTCACTGCAGATTTCACAGTGAACAGTCAGGCATAATTCTTACTTTATGGTGACAATAAAAAAATAATTATATATAAATCATATCAGTAACTGTACTTTAGAAAAAAAATCTTTAAAGGTAAGGTGAACTATCTGATGAACAGTGACAGCAGGCCCTGCACCACACATTGCATTGCACACATAGCACTGCTTGCATCAGTTATACTCTGTGACATAGCACTGCTAGCATCAGTTATACTCCATGACATAGCACTGTCTGCATCAGTTATACTCTGTGACATAGCACAGCTTGCATCAGTTATACTCCATGACATAATACTGCTTGTATCAGTTATACTCTGTGAAATAGCACTGCTTACATCAGTTATACTCTGTGGCATAGCACTACTTGCATCAATTATACTCCATGTCATAGCACTGCTTCTATCAGTTATACTCTATGACATAGCACTGCTTGTATCAGTTATACTCTATGACATAGCACTGCTTACAGCAGTTATACTCTGTGACATAGTACTGCTTGTATCAGTTATATTCCATGACATAGCACTGCTTGTATCACTTATACTCTGTGACATAGCACTGTTTGCATCAGTTATACTCTGTGACATAGCACTGCTTGCATCAGTTATACTCTGTGACATAGCACTGCTTACATCAGTTATACTCCATGACATACCACTGCTTGCATCAGTTATACTCTGTGACATAGCACTGCTTGCATCAGTTATACTCCATGACATAATACTGCTTGTATCCGTTATACTCTGTGACATAGCACTGCTTGCATCAGTTATACTTTGTGAAATAGCACTGCTTACATCAATTATACTCTGTGGCATAGCACTACTTGCATCATTTATACTCCATGTCATAGCACTGCTTCTATCGGTTATACTCTATGACATAGCACTGCTTGTATCAGTTATACTCTGTGACATTGCACTGCTTACATCAGTTATACTCTGTGACATAGCAATGCTTATATCAGTTATAGTCTGTGATATAGCAATGCTTGCATCAGTTATACTCCATGACATAGCACTGCTTGTATCAGTTATACTCTGTGTCGTAGCACTGCTTGCATCAGTTATACTCTGTGACATAGCACTGCTTGTATCAGTTATACTCTGTGACATAGTACTACTTGCATCAGTTATACTCCATGACATTGCACTGCTTACATCAGTTATACTCTGTGACATTGCACTGCTTGCATCAGTTATACTCTGTGACATAGCACTGCTTGCATCAGTTATACTCTGTGGCATAGCACTACTTGCATCAGTTATACTCTGTGACATAGCACTGCTTACATCAGTTATACTCAATGACATAACACTGCTTGTATCAGCTATACTCCATGACATTGCACTGCTTGTATCAGTAATACTCTGTGAAATAGCACATATACCTCTATACCACTCTCAGAGGATTTAAACCTCTGTATTAATTTAACTCATGCTAATATTCATGCATAAAGATCTCATCCATGCTAATGTTACTTCTGTATCATTCTCAGATAATTTAAACCTCTGTATTAATTTAACCTTGTACTACTCTTCTCAACCACTAAACATGTAAACATGCTTTACATCCTTCTCCAAGCTGCTGTTTAACTTTTGTTTAGTTTTTGCTATTTTGTATGTACAATTTGCTTAGTTTGTTTCTGTTTCCACTATGTATTGTACTTCATATTATGGAGCTTGTACTATGTATTATTAGAGCTTTTCTCCCCAGGCCTCCGCTGAAAATTGGCTCGTTGAGCCCAGTGGACCTCCCCGGTCATCAAACTGGAAATAAATAAATAAATAGCACTGCTTGCATCTTTATACTCCATGACATAGCACTGCTTACATCAGTTATACACTGTGACATAGCACTGCTTACATCGGTTATAGTCTGCGGCATAGCACTAGTTGCATCAGTTATACTACATGACATAGCACTGCTTGCATCAGTTATACTACATGACATAGCACTGCTTGCATCAGTTATATTCCATGACATAGCACTGCTTGTATTAGTTATACTCTGTGACATAGCACTGCTTACATCGGTTATACTCCATGACATAGCACTGCTTGTATCAGTTATACTCTTTGACATAGCAGTGCTTGCATCAGTTATACTCCATGACATAGCGCTGCTTACATCAGTTATACTCTGTGACATGGCACTGCTTGCATCAGTTATACTCTGTGGCATAGCACTACTTGCATTAGTTATACTCTGTGACATAGCACTGCGTGCATCAGTTATACTCCATGAAATAGCACTGCTTGTATCAGTTATATTTCATTACATAGCACTGCTTGTATTAGTTATACTCAGTGACATAGCACTGCTTGCATCTGTTATACTCCATGACATAGCACTGATTACATCAGTTATACTATGTGACATAGCACTGCTTACATCAGTTATACTCTATGGCATAGCAGTGCTTGTATCAGTTATACTTTGTGACATAGCACTGCTTACATCAGTTATACTCTATGGCATAGCACTACTTGTATCAGTTCTACTCTGTGACATAGCACTGCTTGCATCATTCATACTCCATGACATAGCACTGCTTGCATCAGTTATACTTTATATTTTTTATAATGAAGGTAATACTAACCTGAATGTCATGGTCCACAGTTGTGGAGTAGGCATAATCTTTTTGCCTGTGCAGCCATATACTGCGCACAAGCCTGCCACATGGTGTCCCTTTCTACTGTTCCCACTAACACTATCATAAGTCTTGGATGTACCTATACTAAGAGCTGCAGTGCCATCTTGAGTCAATTCACCACCAGACTGGTGCATGATCATATTGTGTACAGTGCAATACATAGTAAACATTTTCCATGAAGGTGGAGGAACACACTGAAGGGCATCATCTGACTCATCCAGGCAAGGGAAACATGCTTTCATGAAGCCAAACACTCTCAATGACTATCTGTTTCTTGGCCAAGGCAGTGTTGTACATTTCTTCAGCAGATCCCACAGGTTTCTGTATAGGTGTCATCAACCAAGACTTGGGGGGGGGGGCACAACAAGGGAAGGGTGGTCTAGTACAAAGCAATGAAATACTTTAACGAAGATATGACTAATTACACAATTAGAGGTGGTAGAGTGAGTGTAAGTGTCAGGTATGAGAATCATGGGCACGGCCAGGATGCTGGAACAAAATGCATGTGATGCATCCCATATGTGTCACACACCACTTGGCACTTGATGGAATGGTAGCCCTTCCTATTTCAGTAACATTCATCCTGTGGTCCTGATGGGGCCCTAATGGCAACATGGGCACAATCTATCATACTGAGCACCGCAGGGAAATAGACTATCCTGTAGAAGGCACACATGTTTCTGGCTCAGTCCTGTGGTGACATTGGCAGATAAATACACTGTTCCACATATGCTAAGAGTATGTCGAGGAAATGTTTAAGTATCTTTGAAGCAGAAGCCAGAGATACACCCAAAGTGTCCCAACTCTGTCTCTGGAAGGTCCCCATAACAGGTACACTGAGGGCTATAAATACCTTTGTATCCAGACGTATGGGAAAAACACACATTCACTCATTTCCTGTCTGTGGGCCCTATATACTCACTAAAGCCCTTAGAATATCCATGTATACTCTAAATCTATCAAGGATTTCTTGATTATCAAAGTTATAATGGGTTATTCTTTGAATATATCTTCACCTTCTTTGCTGGTTAAACCAGCAGAGTGTAAGCAGGTTTGGCTCAGCCAAGACAAGCAGATCACACTACAAAATAGCTAGGCTGGTAGCCATAGCAACAGTGAGCATCTTTGCAGGTGTAAAGGAGAGATCAACTGAACAATTTTGCCTCTTATAATGCCTCTAAGGGTAGTGCATAACACATCAAAAACAACTTTAAATTTTAACAGCTGGGAAAAAGTCGTATTGGCATAACAACTTTTGAAGCATTTCTCATTTGAACCTGATTGCATCTTCATTTGAAAACTTTAATTGTAAGAAGTGCAACTGGAGCTAGGAATCAGTTCAAAGCTGTGCCGAGGCACTACCTGTATAAATTATCCTTATTCCTAAGTGCAAAGACTATGAATAATACCCTTATTATTATTTATCTCTGAAATATTTTATCAGATTAAACAATTTCAAATAAACAAAGCTTATTATCCTGATGGGATAATTTCTAGTATTTTCAAGTTATTCCCTTCAAATGTAATGGAAATTATACATGAGGTTTTGTTTTTTAAATTAGTTTCAGCATTGCGGTATAACTCATTAATTGCATCTATATTTCATTGATATTAAAAAAGATAACGATTCAACTACCTGTACATTTTATTAACTTATTTCATTAGTGAAAATGGATTATAAAATATTTATATCCCTATTAACTGACTGGGGATGGAATGAGATCAGTCAAGGTTCATATACACAAACACACGATTAAAATAAGTTTGACAATAATAAATTATGTAGAGTACAATGCAGAGTACAATAAAAAATGACTCTTACTAATAAGCTTCAATTTTGAGAAATCATTCATTTCTATAAATTGATAATTATTAAAAGTACTGCAACAGTCTGGCTTTCTAAAAGACTATATTGAATTAACTGGGTCATTATATCAGAACTAAAGTGTGAATGTCAAAGATGAATCTTTCTTATCAGTGGCAACAGATGTTAAGGGGGGGGGGGCAAAAGAGGCTGCATTATTTTCTTTACTGCTTGTAATGACAATAGAACCTCTAACTAATGCTGTTTGAGAGAATCAGTATGTTAAAGGTATTAATACCGGAGGGAAAGCTGATGAAAAATTCAACTTTTTGTGGATGATATTATTTTGGCAACAACTGAA